>NC_079451.1:18396342-18696342 GCF_903798145.1 Danio aesculapii | reverse complement strand
TTGCATGAACCACAGAGATTGTCTCTATAATCATGTTGCTCCCCTGGGCACTCTCCTGATACAAACAAAGTCACAATAGATTTTTTCTTTCCTCACATATACTGTAGAGATTGAGTCTTAAGCCATAAATCTTCCCAATTTTGTCATCCAGGTCTCAACTAGGCAGCTGAAGCACAGATTGCCTTTCTTTTTTCACTAAAGCCTGAGGGGCTTTTTTTTTGTCACAGAAAATGTAAGCATGGGTTTATAGATTATATCTGACCATTGTGTTGTAAAACATACAGCATGTACACATCTATGACCTACTTCTATTACATAGGATGTACAACAAATCAGCAGTGCACCACATTGAATTATATTTCCCACAATGCAATATAATTAGAATGACCCATAATCAGTAATGATTATATCTGTGTTTGTTTATGACCGTTCTTTTCATATTAAAACAAAGAGATTTGAAGTGCTTCTATTGTCCTCATTTCCATGTCACTTTGAAGAAAAGTATTTTGTTTGTTTGTTTTTTAACCTTTCTGAATTATACATCCAGGTGATATTTTAGGATAAGATTTAAATGACTGACATTTGAACATAGTTAAGGGAATGTTTCAATGACATGACAATGAATTGTTATAGTCATTTTGAGCTTTTATACTGGAATATTATATTATATTATTTTATATTATATTACTTTATGTTATGTTATGTTGTTACTTTATATTATATGTAATTATATTATATTATATTATATTAATATTAATATTATATGGGCAACGCAGTGGCGCAGTAGGTAGTGCTGTTGCCTCACAGCAAGAAGGTCGCTGGTTTGAGCCTCGGCTGGGTCCGTTGGCGTTTCTGTGTGAAGTTTGCTTGTTCTCCCTGCGTTCGCGTGGGTTTCCTCCGGGGGCTTCGGTTTCCCCCACAGTCCAAAGACATGCGGTACATGTGAATTTGGTGGGCTAAATTGTCCGTAGTGCATGAGTGTGAATGAGTGTGTGTGGATGTATCCCAGGGATGGGTTGCGACTGGAAGGGCATCCGCTGCGTAAAACATTTATTCCACTGTGGCGACCCCAGATTAATAAAGGGACTAAGCCAAAATGAATGAATGAATATTATATTATATTACTTTATATTAATTAATATTATATTATATTTTATTACTTTATATTATATTACTTTATATTATATTTTATTATAAAGTAAGAAGCAGAGCATATGCTTTCTGTTCATAATTGTACAGTGATTATTATCCAGCTGAACCTAATAGATTTTGTTTTATTCAAACAACAAACAAAACAAATGTGAGGTAATAGCTACTTCAATGTAATGTAATGTTTATCTCAGACTTTGTCATGCTGATGAAAAATATAGCAAAGTTTTAATTGTTGAGATCTCGCTACAGTCCTAATAAGCCGGCGTATTCTTCGACTATTTTCTTGTACAAATGAATTTCTTCTATTTCATGTATGTATTACAAATCATAGTAAATGTTTGCAGTTGCAATTGAAAGCAACACTGACGCAGTTTATGTTTAATACTGTAAAGCTGCTTGCTTTAAAGCAGTCTGTTGAATAAATGTGACATGACTTGACTGGACAGCCAAGTTGCAGAACATTCACATTGTTGCAATTTTATTCCCCTGGAAAACTGCTATTTATCACATTTCATTTGGATGTGTGTTTCTTTTTGTTCGTGTGTGTAATCAAGTGTTGCCCAAATTTCTAAACACTACAAGCAAAGAATAGAGAAAAAGATATGTCATTTCTACCGGTAAATATGGGTTTCATGTCATATACGAAAGTGAAAGCATGCTGAACTATTAATGAGAGCTGTTTATCCACTAGTAAAATTGACCGAACAGCAGTTAGTTTATCTGCTATTTCTCTCTATAATGTAAAGCTTATAATGCATAAGCCAACTGCTCTGTATGAGAAAGTCTTACCTCTGCTCTATATTTAGTGATGTCTGTGGGTTTCACCATTCAAAATGAAAGTTCAGCTTTTCACATATAATCTCTTAATGCTTATAGTCATAAATTAAAATAAGGACGCATGACAGCTGAGCAGGACTCAAAAAAAAAAAAAAAAACGTGAAATTCTGACCAATGTGAGGAGAGTTAACTCACATGTGACTTGTTTTAGCTCTTTTGGTCCATTGAGAAACTTTGCCGTATGAAAAACGAATCACACCAAGAACAAAGAGTAACATTGTAACAATTATAATCCCAGTTTCGGAACAAATGAATCGATTCACAGGTGTGAAAGCACCCTTAAAGACAATGTGAACTTAACTGAATGATTTTAAAGTGATGTTCACATCTTATCTGCATTTTAAAATCCTGGCAACATCTGGAGGTTTGTAGTCCACAGCATGTGTTGCAATGTTTACAGTCCTGATTCTATAGTTCCAGAGTTCTTCTCACCGCAGCTTCGCCTTCAATTTTTAAAATGACGACCGCATGAAATAAGCGTAATGAAATGTATTTTTTTAAGGTAAGTGGTTGCAAACAATTAATATAGGCTGAATTTAAACAAACAAATTTAATTTAGTAATGTTCAACTTAATTTGTTTGCTAAAATTCAGCTCATATAAATAGTTTGAAACCATTTACCTTAAAAAAAATCAGTAAAACCAATTAATCAGTTTTTTCAGTGTACCATTTAAAACACTGCTTGTCAAGTACTGTTGTATACACTGTGTAACATACCTGGTATCTCTGCTCTTGGACATTCACACACAGAAGCTGGAACAACCTTAAAAAAAAGAAGAATTTCAAGAAATTGTATTGGTTATTTGGCATACTCCGTTTAAATACACATAATCTGATCTGGCATGACTAGCAAACAGCTGCCAAGTTCACTGCCATGTGAATTGACTGGCTTAGAGGTCTTTAGCTTAACTCAGGCTGGATTTTGATGTGTTGTGTTGCTCTTCAGCTGTCTGCTGCTCTGGTCTGTATCATAGATCCCTCCAGGCCACATTCTCCCCTCAATATGATCAGTCTTTCACGCTCAGCTGCTTTGGTCTGAGGATTGCTTAGGAGTTACAGGAGGGATCAATGGGCGGCTGTAAATCCTCCAGCCATTGTGATGGTTATTGATTTAGTGCTCAGAGGCTGTACTATCTGCTCCATGGCACTACCACAGCCGCACTCTCTCATATGTGCCATTGATGTGCCCCGGGGTGAGATCTCACCGCTTTAGCGCTTACTCTGCCTCTTACAGACACAACAGTGCATTAGTCTGTTCTAAAAACTGCTTTGTTACTAAAGCCCACTAGAGCTGATGGACTAAAGAGTCTCTTAGATAATTACTCAGAAAATGAGCCAAATGAGACACGAGGAGAGTTTTCATCTCAATTCTTTGTAGAACGATCCTGAACTTAAAAGTATAATTTAATTGTGGCGTGATTTTAGTAGCGGCATCTTCTTAGTAGTCAGTTAATTTTGTAAAGAGCACTGAATTATTAGTTTTAAAGGAACACTTGACTTTTTTGGGTTAATTTTACAATTCCCCTGGAGTTTTTTAATCCATTCAGCCAATCTGGCTCTGGCGATAACACTTTTAGCTTAGCTGAGATCATGGAATCGCATATGAATGTCTAAATATTCCAAAAAAAGAGTTTAGATAATTTTCTTGTTTAAAGCTTGACTTTTAGTTGTACTAAGACTGACAGAAATTGAAAAGTTGCCCTAATAATCAAAGAACTTGATTCACACCAGGTTTGCTGCAGGCACAGCAGTATTTTTTATGGCCCATTCACACGGGCCGTCAGCGTCAACGCTTCCCATCAGTGTTGCCAGATTGGAAATGTCAAAATATCGTACCAGAACCTCAAAATTATCGTTTTTCGAGGGAAATGACCATACTGTACATGAGTGAAACAGAGAGTATACAGCTATTATCTAGACAAATAGGGTTTTGACACAAACTACCACAATAATGTGCAAATTACCACAATACGTACAAAAAAAATCAATAAATTAAATAAAAAAATTTAATAAATCTAGGCGTGCCTTAGTGGAAAGGTTCAAACTCCACCTCCAGGTCACTGTCATCGGATACCTGCGTGTGATGCCAGATGTTGAGGGATTCATTTTGCTGTACAAATTGGATGCCATCATGGACCGCACACATAGTGCTGGTTGGCTTGAAAGCAGTGCACCCTACCGAAATTGAGGTGTGCACGAGCCCATTCAGAATATCTGTAATGAGCTGATTCCGTGGCATTGTTTTGATGAGATTAACTTTGGAAAAATAAGTTCACAAGATGCTATTGAATAGGAAAACAAGAACAACAAGGGCAAACTCGCCAGTCCTTCTCACCTTCTCCACGGTCTCCTCACAGACAGTAGACAAAAGATGCAGCTAGATCAATAAGTACAGAAGCCCTAAAATTACAATGAAATTAATTTTAAATGCCATAAAATTCAGAAATGATCATACATTATAGGACTTCTTTCATTATTGATCATACGTCGTACAGAGGTCAAAATTATCATACAATTATCGTCTGGCAACACTGCTTCCCATTCACTTTGAATGGGCGATGTCAAGCAATGAGTTGTGGAGCCAATCAGATCGCTTTATGCAAATTTCCCCAGCTCAGACAGTAGTCGATTGCGGAATAATTTCATTGGCTGATGCTGCTATGATGATCACGTCAGCCACGCCCTTCAGACACGCCCTTGGTCAAGCGTTGACGCTGAAGCCCCATGTGAATGCACGGTCACTCAATGCTGTTACTTTTGATAAGCTAAGCTAAAAGAAGCTTAAGCCAGACCTGGAGATCAGTTGAATGGATTTAAAAATCGTAATACTCAACAGTTTAACTCTAAGGGAGTTGTAAAATAAACCTGTTTCCAAAAAAAGTGGAGTGTTCCTTTAAGTAAGGCTCATTTTTCAGTAAAAGATGAGACATGAAGAAAGATTGCAAAAGCTTCTTCTAATAAGTTTGATTTACACAATGTTGCAAAGTTTAATACTTGAAGGTCTATACAGACACATTATCTCAGAAATAATCATTCATATTCAGAAATAGCTAATTTAATTGTTTTTATTGGTTGAATATGAATGTTTACTCACCCTCATGCTGTCCAAGATATAGGTGCCATTTTCTTCAGTAGAGTAGCTAAAACCATGGTCTGTGTTGATTATTAAGTCAAAAAAACATACACAGGAAAATCAGAATTGCTGATATATTAGGGTCTTCTTAAAGGGATAGTTTACTCAGAATTCATCATTTACTCTTCTTTCACTTGTAAGAAACCTATTTGAGTTTCTTTTTTATGTTGGACACAAAATAAGTTAATCTGAAAAATGTTGGAAGCCAGTAACCATTGACTTCTATAATATGAAAAACAAATAGCATGAAAGTTAATGGTTACTGGCTTTCAACATTTTTCAAATTAACTTATCTTGTGTTCAACAGAGAAATTGAAACTCAAGCAGTTTTCTGACAAAGTGAAGGATGAGTAAATTAAGGCCTTTGAGTAATTAGAAAAAAGTTGGAAGCCAGTAATCATTGACTTCCACACTATTTGTTTTTATATTATGGACGTCGATGGTTACCACTTTCAAAAAACGTAAAATATCTTGTTTTGTATTTCTGCAAAAAAAAAAGAAACTCATAAAGGTTTGGAATCAATTTAGGGTGAGTGAATAGTGAGTAAATTTTACCCCTATCAGTGAAACTATTTGTCTGCAATAAACTGAACATGATTTACAGCATTATTACCTTTAATTCACAGCCTCCGCAAATACGACTTCTCACTGAAATCCAAAATGTGACATTTTCCAACCCATTACTGATTTTCCAGTCCTGTTTAAAGTTTGTTGGTCAAAAATAGATTAATGGTGGCAATACTGACCTTTATAAAGAGGCACCTGTGAGGAAACATTTCCCCTGGGATCAATAAAGGATAGCTTCTTTCATCACCGTAAATCTGCGGCACAGACATACAGACATGTGTCGAATAGTTGTTGAACCAGACACATGAAAGTCTCCCAGTAGACCTGATATAACCAGTTCTTTGGCTTTCCAGTTCTTTTAGACTACAGAACATGTTCGCTCTCAACACTTTTTGGGTCAGTGCTTTAGTAACACACCTCACGCCTTTCAGTCCACGAGGGGTTTGAAGTTTCAAATGCAGCCACACTTGTGAGGTTATGTGGGTCATATCATGCATTAGACCAGGGGGGTTCAAACTTTAAGATAACAAGACCCCCTAAATATAACTTTCTGTGTTATATAGCACTTGTGTCATGTTTACATCATTTTCATTATTAAAATAAATATACATATATTGTATAAAAAACAAAAAAAATATCCAAAATGTAAAATTAAGGGTGTACTTTGCATTGCCAAAGTATTCAATGAATTCAGGTAAATATTTCCTTTCACTAATATTCAATAGCTTGGGATTAGTCTTTATTTTCTTTTTATCGCGTGGGTTTCCTGATGAATGTCCGCTCCAGAATGGAGTAACACGTATAATTGCTCGTGTCTTTATGATTATTAATAAAGTTGAATGATTAAGGGCCTAGATTATATTTTGACCTCAGTGTATAAACCAGTTTTGATAGGACAGCTGAGAGCACACGAAACAGCTTGAGTAAGAAACAGACTGCACTTTGTGTGTGTTCTATTCGCTTGTGGATCAGTATTACAGATCTGGGGTCAGCTCTGAACACCCTATAGTGGCTGTCTGACTTTTGTATGTGATGCCTAAGTAATCATTGCAAGATATTGTTCAGAATTACACACACACACACACACACACACACACACACACACACACACACACACACACACACACACACACACACACACACACACACACACACACACACACTCATGGAAATTGTCTAAGGGTGCTTTCACACTTGGTTCAATTGTCTGGACCGAACCCAAGTTCGATTGTCCCCCCTTGCCACCTTCTTTAAAAAAAATCAAAATACTGAGAGCCACTAGCGTCTATCTGCTGCAAAAAAACCACAACATTAAAAACTTTCTGAACATCACACGATGTCTACAGAAGTCGTTTGTGGTTCACCAAAAGTGCTAGTGTGAAAGCACCCCAAGTCTATCTGTGTTTTAACCAATCAAGTTAAGACACCTATTTGTATGAAGCAGCTAATGATGTTATGTGAGTATAATTGTTGTTGCTTTGAAATTGTAAGCAGAGCGGCCTACAAACTCTATGAGAGTGTTGAAGCTGGCTTCTGCTGATGAAACTGCAAACTATCTTCAGTAAACTTTCTTTTTAACAGAATCTCTGACTCTGGCTCTTCTTAAAATGACGGACTGCTCATTTTTGGGTTAAAATGGTCAGTTCCCCAGTTTACTTACTTTACTATACATTACTTTACTTACTTTACTATACATTACTTCACTTACTTTACTTAACTTACTTTCTTTACTTGCTTTACTTACTTTTCTTACTATACTTTACTTACTGAACTTACTTGCCTTACTACTTATTTACTTATTGTACTTTCTTTCTTTCTCTTATGCTTTCTCATGTCAATTTAATTTGACAAAAATACAGCAAAAACATGCATTGTTAAACATATTACATGTATTCTAAAACATATATTATTCATTTATTTTTATAATAAAGCATTTTACGCTCACCAGGGCTAAATGTATTCGATAACAGATGCAGTAAAACAGCTATTGTTAAATACATTTATATTTACATGAATTATAAGATAATTGATATTAATTTATACATTTTAAACATATAGATAGAAGATACTTTTTACTTTCAGTGATGAAAATAGCTGTCCTAGTTTGTTCACAATTATTTCATAAATACCAATCTCAATCAATTAATTCAATTACTTAATCGATCAATCTATTATTTCTCATATTATTTGGTGACAAAACCATTATGGCCACTTAAATGAATTTAACACATACTGTACTTGGTAAAATGTATTAATTTCTTACATTTAAATAGATAAATACATACATAAATGCATACATACAATTCTCAAACTTTTGAATGGTAGTTTATTTCTAAAATGTTTAAAATTACTACTAAACTTTTTTATTGACTTACCAGAAGTCAAATATTAGTTCCACAGAAAGTAAATATTACATTTCACAAACTTAAAAAGTAATTATTTCTTCTTTCTCCCAACTTTTTAAGTACAGCCTGCACCCTTTTTTAGCTCTGGGGATCCCCAAACCACCGTCGACAACATCAGAACATGCTGATATATTCAGAAGAGATTTTGAGTGAAATACTGAGCCAGCAGCTCCCAATAAATCAAGTTCCCAGCCTCTGTATTTGATGAACTCATAAACATTTCCCCATCCTCAGGTACTTTCTTATCAGTATTATGTCCCTGAGCTGCGGAGGCTCCTGTATTCCATGTTTTATGAGAAGTTCAAAACCCCCCGCCTGCGGTAAACTCTTCATTTTTTGCCTGTCACTATATATGGCATTGACGGTTAGATGGCTTTTGTGCTCTTACACCTTTGAAAGTAGATGAAAGCGAAGCGTCAACCCTGTGTACCAAACACACCTCGCTTCATTAATTAGTCCGATGCATCTCTCTGCTCGCTCAGATCTCCAAGAAAACTCAGAGTCATGCCCCTTCGACCCTCTTCCTCTCTGCCTGCAACAGAACGCAAACAGAAAAGACACAATTTATCCAATTAAAAAGATACATTGCAAGGTGATTCTTGCAAAAGCTCTGGTGTTCTGGACTGTGGGCTACTTAGCAAGGCCCCATCGTACATCAGGGTCCTCAAGGGTAAAGCGGTCTTGCTCTAAGTCTGTGAAGAATGGCTCAAGTCTCTTCCTCTCTCTTTCCAGCCGACTACTTTTCGGAGGCATCACGGCAATGCCTTTTCTAATGGTCTCCTGTCCAAATGAGCAGCGTTGGAGTGTGCAGTGGTGCCGCACTGACCCCGTCGCCATCCATTAGGCGCTGTGCCTTTGAAAGCACTGTCTGTCTGTGCCACGCTCTCATTTGTGGCACTACGGTGCCATGCTCATCCCCAGATGGAAACTGCCGTTTTGTCATAAGTAAAGAGTGCTGGGACTGGCTTGGATGTGCACTGGAAGAATGACTTTGGACCTCCAGGGACGAGCCTAATCAGGCTTCTGACTGAGAGCAGCAGCAGATAGCACTGTGTTTTTGGGGCTGTAACAGCAGCACATTTAGAGGCTCTCTCACACAAACAGCCAACTGTGATTTCTGGCTTGCCATGTTGAGCAGTTCCTTTGATAACAGACATAAATTATAAAGCAGTTATTGGAGAAACTCTAACACACTGCAGTTGATCGCGGTAAATTTCTTTTACATGAGTCAAGGGATTATTTTATATCTACATGGTAAATAAGTGATAAATCCCAACAGCTGCATGTTATTAGAATATTCGTAGGTGTTTGAGGGTTGAGTTTACACATATGCTGGAACACTGGATGTATTGACTCTTCTAGAATATGTTATTGATTAATGATTAAATAAGGACAGAATGTACAGTATTTGATTTAATATTTTTAAAGTGTAGTTTTAGGTAAAGTGATGGAATCATCTGACATGAGTTTCACAGAAAGTCAAAAATTCCACTAAAGGAGGTCGAGCCTTCTCATTTATGGCTCCTAAACTATGGAATAGCCTTCCTGATTATAATGTCTAAGGCTCAGACACGCTCTCTCCTTTCAAAACTAGATTAAAGACCTATCTTTTTAGTAAGGCTTACAACCAATGCATCACATACTGGTATAATGCATGAATGTGCTCCACACAGGTAAGTGCACTTGAAAAACCACCTGTAGGACACACTCTTCCTGTCCTAATCTACCTGACATATCATATCCTTTACATGTCTGCTTATATAACTACTATTTTCATTTATAGCACTTTATTTTTGAATCGTGTGTTTAAATACACTATGAACAGCAGTTATGCTGATTATTTTCTTTATTCTCTATTTTTTCCACCTGGGGATTCTCATCCCGAGGCCTCTGGAGATTATGCAGTGCCACTGATGCGATCCAAGACCTGGGAAGAAATGATGCCAAGGTATCCATAATCCTGAACCAGGGTATATCCTGAACTGACACTGTGGCAGTCATGGAAGAGCAGAGTGTGAGCGTGATTACTGAAAGACCATAGTGACAGACGAGTCTTCGCATTGATCCCGTGGGCCAGCCTTATCACCCACCGGTGACATACTCATTCCTGCAGTTCTCCACAATGGACGTCCAGAATTCTCCAGCCTTCAGCACCTAGACTGCAGCTCCACACAGAAAGTTTGACCAGAGGAGAAATGGTCGTGCCCAACTGAGCCTTGTTTCTCTCGAGGTTTTTTCTCCTTCACTTTTGTCAATTGTTTGTTCAAGTTTGTTCCTCGCCATTGTCACCACTGGCTTCATCGGATTGGGACTTGTGGAGCTGCGCATTGATGGATTTGCTCTTCAGTGTTTGGACTTTCAGCAGTAAAAATTAAATCACACTGAACTAAACTAAACTGAACTTCAACTTTGAAAACTGGACTGACAGTTTCAATTTACTAGAATGTCTATGTTAAGCTTCTTTGACACAATGTACATTGTAAAAGCACAATAGAAATAAACATGAATTGAATCAAATCAGTTGATACATCTGTTAAATAAATGTAAGAGAACCAAACATTTACAGTTTTGATGAAATCAGCTATCTATTCCAACAATTTAATATTGGGTTAACCATAAAGACTAGTAAAATAAAAGTTATGATACTACATGTGCATTTTCAGATGATAATTCATCTCTTGAACGAATATGCCATTAATAGATCTGTGTTTTGAATAATAAAAAAACAGACCAGTGGGGTCATTCTTGCTTTATTTTATAAACTAAACATAGACTGAGTCCCAAATTCAAACATACAATACCAGGCAAAAGTCTTGTCATCGATTCCAGTTGTAAGAGCAACAAATAATAGCTTGACTTCTAGTTGATCATTTGAAAAAGTGGCAGAAGGTAAATTTTTCTGATGAATCATCTGTTGAGCTGCATCCCAATCATCACAAATACTGCACAAAACCTATTAGAACCCACATGGACCCAAGGTTCTCATAGAAATCAGGCAAGTTTGGTGAAGGAAAAATCATGGTTTGGGGATACATTCAGTATGGTGGTGTGCGAGAGATCTGCAGAGTGGATGGCAACATCAACAGCCTGAGGTATCAAGACATTTGTACTGCCCACAGGAAAACCACAGGAGAGGGCAAATTCTTCAGCAGGATAGCGCTTCTTCTCATACTTCAGCCTCCACATAAAGTTCTTGAAAGCAAAGAAAATCAAGTTGCTCCAGGATTGGCCAGCCCAGTCACCAGACATGAACATTATTGAGCTTGTCTGAGATAAGATGAAGGAGGAGGCATTGAAGATGAATTCAAAGAATCTTGATGAACTCTGAGAGTCCTGCAAGAATGCTTTCTTTGCTGTTCCTGATGATGACTTTATTAATAAGTTAAGTCATTGCAGAGATGTATGGATGCAGTCCTCCAAGCTCATGGGAGTCATACACAATATTCTCTCTTTTTCCACTGCACCATGACTTTATATTCTATACTGTACATTATTTCTATTAAGTGACAAGACTTTTGTCTAAGCAAAGTCAGACCTTACTGTCCTAATGAAAAGAATTAGAAATCAAGGCATGATCATATTTTATTTTGGTAAAATAAGCGTAATCTAGAGGCCTTTGCCTTTCACATAAGCCACTTCTGATACCAAATGATCAACTAGAAGCCAAGTTAGTATTTTTTGCTCCTAAAACTTGGACAGGTGACAAGACTTTTGTCAGGGAGTGTACAACGTGCAAAGCAAACCACTGTCATGATGGTAAAGTTTTATTGGATGGCAATTGTAATGAAGGACAATTGTAGTGACATACATTAGGTTATAACTGATGGTCAAAAAATCATGGTTTGTGTACATTCGGAGCATCATTTGTTATCATTAACATTATCATTAATATTTTGCATTAACAAATGTTAATACCAGCATAAACATCAATATCCATGTCTTGCAAATGTAGTGAATTATGTAAAGATAAGCTTCAAACAAATATTTCTATAAAAGTCACTTACCTATAGCAAATAATAAATGACTCGGAAATGGAGATTCCCAGTGTTTCCAAGCAGTCTGGGAAAAAAAAGTCCACAATAATCTAAAGAGTTGTGTACAAATCAGCCAATCAGATTAGAGTTTGCCAGAGGAGAAAGTACTTTCCAGTTTTATCTGCAGTACATATTATACATAGTAAACAAACACTGTGTGGTCACTGCATCTGCCATCTGAAGCTGTCTAAGCTTAAAGGGTGACTAATAAGATTTTTTCTTTTACTTTGTTTTATATCTTCTGAAATAAGAGTGCATCATTGGGTCAACACTACATTTTCGTCACGAGTTCAGCATGCCAAAAATAAAGAGTTCAGGGGTTCAGCTTTGAAACTGTTCTTGCAGAGTGGTTACGCTTCAGCTATGCAGCACCTTAAACACAAAGTGGGATAACTGCAAGCTATTAATATTGATGCCAAAAAAGAAAACGTGTCACTTAGACCTCTTTCACACATCTGTAGCATCTAATTACTGAAAAATTCATCAGAGAGGTGAAGGTAGCGAAAAACCCACCCACACACACCAGCTCTTGGCTTGACATTGGTTTGACCCTCTTCATAACTGCATAATTATAAGCCTGAATTCCAGCTACATAAGCCTCAGTTCATTCAGAGCACACATCAAACATAAGGGAAATGGACCCGGCGAGTCTGTGTGTTTGCGTTCCCTCAGTTGTAAACAGCAATTTCTGGCCTAGATAAGAAGGCCGAAGGTAATGGAGAGAAAATCCTTTTAGAACTCGTCATGCTCTGTACAGCGTCTAGATTAGGATTTCTGCTCATAATCCTAATGAAAATCAGTGTTGGAAATGACTTTCTTAATCAGCTAATACTGCGGTCTGCGCCAGCTTCTTTAGTTTTCCCAGCAGCTCATGTTATCTTGCACACCTAGTTTGTTTACAGCTCCCCCGATGTAATTGAGACCACACCAATTGGCTGGTAGTATCAGTCTTGCCCTTGAAAAGGCGAAATCCTCTCATGTTATGAATCGCTCAGTACAACTGGGTTTGGATCTCGGCAGGGAGCTGCTAATCATTACTGGGGTTTGATTTTTCCTAACTTCGATTCTAACTTCCACAGGTTCTGAAAGCAACAGACAGAATGACCTACTTTGGAAACTCTGTGCTGTTTTGCTCTCTAAAAGTGGCAGGGATTTTCAAAAAAATGGTTTCAAAATGTCTTCCATTTCCTCTAGCGCACCACAAAGCACAGGGATGTTCAGAGGTCAGCCATTTGCTTGAGTCATTTAGAGTCGTTTTTCAGAGTGTAGCTTGATGCTTTCTGTTCTCAAAACAACGTTTTTCATGGCAAGTATTCAAGTACAGACAAAAGTCTTTTTTAAGCCATTTCCATTTTCCAAAGAAAGTCATTCACACTGCATCAAACACTTTAAATGCATACAAATTAACAGCAAAATAGTCTATAAATAGTTTTAAAGAGATTCCTAAATGAAAATCATCTTTATGTTATTCCAGTGCCATATCTTTTTCAGACCACAAAAGTAAAATGAAAAAAAAAAAACACCCAAAAATGAAATCTCTGTCATTGTTTACTTACCCATAACTTGTTTAAAACTTATCCGAGATGTTTTTTTTTTCTTCTGTTGAAAACAAAAGAAGCTATTTTAAAGAATGTGGGTTGATGGTACCCACTGACCTCCATACTTTAGTGTTTTCCACCTATATGAAAGCCAATAGGTACCATCAACCAGCAGTTTTCAAAGTGTAGTTTATTTATAAACTATTTTGGAGAGGGGCATGTGTTTATGATTGATCACGGCTGGAGCCGCACTAGCTAATACACGTTTCACCAATCACATGATTCCTAACTCACAATAAATAACCAAAGTTTCTTTCTTCAGTTATCTTCACCTTGAAGAATCCCCCCTTCCTCCCCTACTCCTCCTCCTTTCCCTTAATAGGTTGGTATGGCAGCTCAGTGGTAAGCACTGTTGCCTCACAGCAAAACGTCACTGGTTCAAGTTCTTAACAGGCCAGTTGATGTTTCTATGCAGAGTTTGCATGTTCTCCCCGTGTAGATTTCCCCCAGGTTCTCCGGTTTTCTCCCACAGCCCAAACACATGCGTCATAAGTGAATTGACCAATCTAAATTGGCACTATAGCCGAGCTCTTGACCAGCAGTATATCTCTATATAGCAATTCCTATTTTGTCATTAGCCTTAAATAAGGGGGAGTTCTTGAGAACTACCTGAGCTCAAACCTCCTTCTAGCCCTGCAACTGGAGGAAGCCCCAGGCTTGAGGATCTTATGAGCTCAGGGCTCTCTCCCGGAACAGCATGCCAAACTCGCTTTATAATCAATCATCAGCTAAGTGTGAACTCTTAAAATATCTTCTTTCCTGTTCAACAGAAAAAAATAGGGCTGTCACTATATCACAATATATTTTTTGTTGTACGATATATTGCACCAAAATATATTGCAATAAATTATATTCTTGTCATTTTATGACCATTTTATGCAATTATAATGCCAAAATGACAATATAATATCATCATGATGCAAGTACACTCTTCCAAAAACACATAATACTTTATTCTTAAGAATATTTCATTTAATTAGTCATTAACAAATCAATAATTAGTCATTGGAATCATAATGTTAAAGTGCGTATCCTAAACAAATAAATAATCATAAATGCTAACAAAAGGGGAAAGGTAAAAAGTAACAGAGACTGTGATATCTGGTACCAGATCTACAGTATTTTCAGTTGTCAGACACCCACATGAAAATATACTAAAAATGATTTTATAGTAAATACTATAGTGTTTTTTTAATCATACTAACACTGACACCTCCAATATAGCTAAACAGCTAAAATGTTTCTAGAATAGTTTTTTTATTTTATGTATTTATAAACAAATAAGATATATTTTACATCCCCAAAAATGATTAAGGTTATGTCCATTTGTTGTCGATATATTGATGATTGTAACAGGCATAGACATAAACACATAACTGTTTAAAACCCCACGAGGGATAGTAAATGGTGAGGTCATTTTAATTTTGGGCGAACTATCACATGTGGTAGTTAACTCCAACTCATGTTCTTGATAAGCCAAACTTAAACAAACGGCAAACACAAAGGCTACAAATCTCCAAAAAAATTATCCATGTATTTCCTTCCCTGAACTCAATATCACTGGACTAGAACTCTGGTTGTCAGATGAAAGTAAACATGCAGTTGCAGTGAACACGATGCATATATTTATCAGTGAAAAAGAAAAAATATATAAATAAATAAAATAACTGGATTGTGTTTTGTGTTCTCACAACCTGAGCTCTTTCTGGGATAGTCAGAAGTGAACAGTTACACAAAAGCTAACTGTCAAGGTCAGGATTTTCATTAAATATTCATTAAAGTTTGTTTTTAACCAAACCCTACTGTATTCCTTCCGAACACTTGGAATAAATACAGTTGAAGTCCAAATTATTAGCTTCTGTTTGAATTTTTTTATATTTCTCAAATGATGTTTAACAGAGCAAGGAAATTTTCACAGTATGTCTGATAAAAAATTTTCTTCTGGAGAAAGTCTTTAATGTTTTATTTCAGCTACAGTAAAAGCAGTTCTTAATTTTTTAAAAACCATTTTAAGGTCAAAATTATTAACCCCTATAAGCTATTTTTTTTCGGTAGTCTACAGAACAAACCATCATTATACAATAACTTGCCTAATTACCCTTAACCTGCCTAGTTAACCTAATTAACCTAGTTAAGCCTTTAAATGTCACTTTAAGCTGTATAGAAGTGTCTTGAAAAATATCTAGTCAAATATTATTTACTGTCATCATGGCAAATATAAAACAAATCAGTTAATAGAAGGGGGGGGGGGTGGCTAATAATTCTGACTCTGTTGTGTAATTTTAATTTTTTTTTATTTTATTATTATTTTTTTAAGCTTAAGCTGCTGTTCGCTATTTCATGTTTTAATTAGGAAAAATGTTGGACTTTTAAAGACATTTTTAAGACCATTATGAATGAAAATGTATTTTAACTCATTTTGATACAGGGCTAAATGCTAAGGAGTTTTTTGAATGACCCAGTCGGAAAAGATTTTTATTTGCCCTATCAAACGTTTTTAATATAATTTAATAAATTTAATAATACAATAATAATAATTTAATAATTAACAAAATATTTTAATATTTTAGTTAATCCTGAGCAAAATATTTGAAATATTGTGCCAACACAAGCAAGCTCTAGTTGTATACATACACTTTTTTCAACATAACCTTTCTTAAAAAAAAAAAAAAAAAAAAAAAAAAAAAAAAAAAAAAAAAAAAAAAAAAAAAAACAAAACAAAACAAAACAAAACAAACAAAAAAATCATAAACTAAATGTACTGTATGCACAACAGTCTGACCAGTTCAGCTTCCTCAACAGTAAATACATGGAGAACTTTTAAACAAATCATATATTTTATTGTTAAACCATTATGATAAATAGAGTTAAAAATTACATTCTTAAATAAAATAAAAATTTTATTGAGATGGATTGTTGGTGATTGGATGGGTATTGGCCAGATTGGGTAGCTATATACACTAACAAAAGAAAATTAAGACCTATTTTCAAAAGATTTAAGACCTACAACAAAATGTAAGACTTTTTAAGGCCTAAAATTTAGTTTTTGAGATTTAAGACATTTTAAGACTTTGTAAGACCCCGTGGACACCCTGTATTCACACAAGCTTAAAAGCAGGGCTTGTTTTAATATATCCTTTAATCGTACAAAAAGGAACGAAAGGCATACAAAGTTAACACAACATGGGAGGTCTCATATCTCATTTTGGGGTGAACCATCTCTATAATTCATCAGAAAAAGTGAGAAACCAAAATTCACTTATTTCGCTTTCAAAACGCAGCTTTAGGTCAGAATCCCAGTCCATATATAGTGGCCCAAGAAGTCTGTTTATCTCTTAATTGGCGGGATGAGGATCACCCCCTCCATTGTGCTGGCCTGGCTTTGCAATTCCACTCTCATATTTTGCCTCAATCGCTCCAGCTGCCATTGCAGAACAGCCTCTCTCTCCCTCAGCTCGCCCAGAACCGTAGATGCCTGGAGCTTCCCAGCTGTCACTGCCAGGCCAGGTTCTGCACTGTGGAACCTGCGAGGTGGCTTTGTGGGCTGTGGATCCTGGAGACATGGCACAAAGCCTCTTGATGTGATTGCGGATGTGTTACTAAGACGCAGACCCTCTAAATAACCCGCAACAGTCTTCTCCACCTCCATTCTCTGCCTGTCAGAAAGCAGAGAAGCCCCGTGATGTCCCCCCTAATGAGAAGAAGAGCTTGCTTAGACCAATGATCTGGAATACTGATCAAACATCAAATGGATACTTATATCAAAAAGAACTGTACTGCGCCATCCCAAATGATCAGGTGTGTGGGAGAGTAAACGTCAGCGTATATGTCTTGCATCACAAGGAATGCGTTTAGAATTGATGGGAGGAAAAAAAATCAGCCTCAGACATTCAGAATAAGGCCTCAGTCGAGACAGACGGTCATTTATCATAATAGGTCATGGTTGCTGGTGGTTGTGCCACTTAATTATCCATCAGACCAACCACATTGAATTTCCATGTAATGAAGCGCAATACATTCAGGCAACATTAGGACGCAATGGTGAGATGACCTAGTTTTTATAGATTTTTTTCTTTTTACCTCATTATAGGGATATTAAAACACCTCTGAACACTGCTAGAAAAGCCTTTGAACAGGTAATAAAAAGGAGGTAGTTTTCATGTGCACAGAATTAATCCTTTTCCCTCTGGAACTAAAAGCTATGGAAACATAAATGAAGGTAATATTATTAATAATTTGTATTCTTATTATTAATAATATTGATAATAACATTACTTTCATATGATGAAAACCCTAGTAGTAGATTTGTACAATAATAATAATAAAAATCATTAATCAATGATCAACAAATCTACACTTTTATTATTATGATTATTATTTATTATGATTAATAATAACAATAATAATAATAATAAAGATAATAATAATACTACTTTTATAATATTAAAGAGCCCCTACAATTGGGTTTTTGAAATTAGTTTTCAGTAAGTGTGTAACAGCTCTAAGTGAATGAAAATATCCATCTTAGGTTTAATCCAGCTGAGGTTTAAATCTGAAAGTGCACCGTGTTTAAAACTATTGATTTTTTAACAAAATAGTCGACTCACGAGTTGAATAAATGAATCCTGCTGGGTTTGGATCTTTTGCTTAAAACGTGTCGATATCGATAAGGTACATCACCAAATATAAAGTGTCGTTAAAACATGAACAAGCTTTTCCCTTCAGACACTAGCGGAGCGCAGGGGATCATGGGACTGATCATGACACGAAGAAGATGATCACTGACAGATGGAGATTCTGCGGGGAATAAAGGATTCTGATGATTGATACAATAACCTATTGCAATTACAGCCATTTGCTAATAAACGCAGCAGCAGCAGAGACTATTATGTGTGGGACTTTGTCAGACTTTGACAAGGAGTTGTCAGTAACTGTTACAGTTCATATGGAGCAGTTTTTTCTTCCTCCGGATCATAGCATGTAATTAAAACTGTTGCGTAATTTTCTGTAGTTTGCAAAATATGTATTTAATTGTATGTTGTAACTTGTAATCGCTTCATGCAGCTAGTAATCATGTATCTATTTTGATCAGTGCTTGTACTGTATCTCTCAGGTTAAATCTTTTTGAGCTATTTACATATTGTGTCCAAAACCACGTTGAAAACGTGACTTGTGCTTCTTCCTTTACCGACTTAAACGCGTTTCTGAACTCGCAATACTCTGCCGTTTGTCTCTGCTATGGCCGCCATAAACTGCTCCTACACAAGTGCGGCGCGGTCAATTTTCAAAATAGTTCAACTTTTGCCACTGTGTGGATTAATACTGAATGTGTGTCGTTGTTATTACTTGTGGTTAAGTTTAAGAATAGAGTAATATGCTGGTGTTTAACTGCATTGCTTTAATGCATTCCTGCATTGGGCTCTCACATACTCTATGTGCAACTTCATAGCCATGGTGGGCGATTCTCTCTGTCTCATCGGACCAATCACAGCAGATTAGCCTGAAGCTAAAGAGAGGTTTGGGAACAAATGAATCGCTGAACAAATCATATGAGAGTCGTTGGGATAATTAGGCAAAAATAAATGCATATTATAAGACAATGAAAGTGTTTTTTGACCTTGCATGTATATCAGCCTGTTGTTTGAGACCCCAAAACCAAAATATGACCTTTTATAATGCATAATAGGGGCTCTTTAAAACCCTAGTAGAGGATTTGTACCACTGTGTTTTATAGTAATATTATTATTATTAATAATAATCATTATAATAATAAGAAAAGATCATTAATCAACGATCTACAAATCTACACCATTCTCATGATTATTATTATTATAGATTAGATTAGATTCAACTTTATTGTCATTACATATGTACAAGTACAAGGCAACGAAATGCAGTTTAGATCTAACCAGAAGCGCAATAGCAGCAAGTACAGGATATAGGTATAAGTTATGAAGTGCAATTATAGAAAACTAAACAATGGTTAATATTTACAGATGGATGTACTATGAACATTATATTCATTCATTTATTCATTTTCTTTTCGGCTTAGTCCCTTTATTAATTTTGGGTTGCCCTTCCGGCTGCAACCCATCACTGGGAAACATCCATACACACTCATTCACACACATACACTATGGACAATTAGCCTTCCCAATTCACCTGTACCGCATATGTCTTTGGACTGTGGGGAAAACCGGAGCACCCGGAGGAAACCCACGTGAACATGGGGAGAACATGCAAACTCCACACAGAAATGCTAACTGACCCAGCCGAGACTCGAGCCAGCAACATTTTTGCTGTGAGGCGAACAGGCTACCCACTGTGCCACCATGCAGCCCACATTATATACAGGTTGTATTAACTATGGGCAGAGATTTAGAATAGGTGAATACATTTACAGGTCGCTATTAATACTAGATAGATAGGAACATAATTACAAATGTATAGACCATTTTTTATTTTTATTTTTTTTAGTTTATTTGTTTACAGGGTCAATGCACATTAGTAAACATTACTGTAAAATGTGCCAGAATTAGCCAAGAATGGCTATTTTTTATCTGTAGACCCCTTACAGAATGTTAAGTCACACCTAAAATAGAAGCACAGAATAATAACATAAAATTCAATTTGATATATAAAATACAATTAAAAAGTAAAAACAACAGACTGATGGCAGCAGAAAAGAACAAAAGGTGTCAAGAATACAGTACTAATGCTGACAATGCTGATTTGTCACCAATCAATTTTTAACAAAAGACTGAAAAAAACAAAAAGTAAGTGATCTTTTGATTGTTGGTGGGATGGAGTGCCATTCTCTAGCAGCTTTCACTGAAAATACTGACTGACTAAATCCATTTTGATGGATGTAAACAATAGAAATGGTCCTTACTTATTTCCTGTTTTACATTTTTAATTTCTATAGCTTCCGAGAATCCAAAAAGGTCTACATATTGATAAATAATGTTATGATAGCTCTTTTGAAGTGAAGGTATGATTAAATTGTTTTGTGTTACAGTTGTGAAATAGTTTGACAACAAGCAGGAAATGTTCATGGGCCAATGACATCACCATATGAAATGGTCTGTATGTGCAGTGGATACAGTATGTACAATTCAAGATGAATTAGTGCCACGAAGTGCAATGAATATGTACAACTTTAATTACTATTATTATTGTACTTTCTTTGTGTATTTTTGTGTTTGCAATATCCCATGTAATACATTAGAAGTACTTTAAAACTGAAATGGAGAGGGAATGAGAAATAAAGCGTAGAAGTATCCTATCAGTGTGGGACCGAGGTTATATAAATCTTAACTTAGGCTGTCAACATCTCAAGCACCCAAACTGACAGAACTTGAAATTGAAAACTTTATGAATATCATGCTGCGAAACCTGACCTTATTATAAGTTGAAGTCTTCCCGTCGGCACTTATGCGGGTGGATCTTGCCTAGTGGCTGGTCATTACCTGTGAGGCGAGTGTGGACTGCTCTATTCTTCTGGCTCTCAGTTCTGTCTGCAGCCTTAGCAACATCTTGTCAAGTTGTCTGACTGCTCTTCTGGTCTTGTCGCCATGGGGACACGTCGCCGTGACAGTTTGCCCCCCTGGTGGCCAAACGGCTGGCTCCACCTCGGACGCATCAGTAAGGGAGCTGTCCATCACACTGTCCTGCATGGAGAATTGAAAAATATGGCACAAGTGCAACAGGTCTGGCAGGAAAAAAAAAATATTCTGAGGTAACAGAGATGCAGTTTGCTCAAGCTCGAGAGTTTGGCCAAAGCAATTATATAGTCTTTGGATAAATTCACTAAAAAGTTATATGAGAATTCTGTTTGATGCAGATTGATGTACTTTATTTCTGTCATGATTCTCTCAATCAAATTAATCAGACAATGTTTTTTTTCCTGAAGGTGTTTTTCCTCCAAAGCATTGTTAACAAACAATCGCAAGGTAGCAACATGACCAATGATTCACGCGTTTCCTGAAATAATGGTTACTTACAACAAATATTCACGAACATTGATTCAAAACTGGAACTTGGGCTGCACAATTAACTAAAAAAAGATCTCAATTCAACAACCCACACGATCTTAATCCATCATCTCTACGATTCAGCCAATTATATTTTCAAGTTCGGGAGGTCGCACAAGTTGTTTTATATCTGTTGCTCAGCAACATGGACACCTCCAAATGGTGTTAAAAGTGTCACATACTATATTTATAAAGTATAATTCACCCGAAAAGGTAATTTCTGTCTAAATGTAATGACACGTGAGCTGACGCACTGTTTGTTTACTACTGAGAGGACGTGCACGTGCCAGCAAATGATCGCTTTAGTGAATGATACGTTAGTAAACAGAACCTGCATAGGCTGTGAATAACAGGTAATAAAGTTATTAAAAGACGTTCAGTTTGTTGCACAAATCGATCTTTTGAGACCTACGTGGGAAGTATGATTTGCATGTATGTTTTTTCTTTGAAGTGACGGCAGCCATGACATGAACCGCACTCGGCAATGAAAGTAAAACCAAAAGTGCTACATGATTTAAATCTCAAATGTAACACATTAACGTCTCAAACTGCCAACCCGCGGACCATTTAAATAAATATTTATTTATTTTATATATCCCTCCTTGTTGTAGTGTTATAAAAAAAATTTGAGAAGAACAATTACCAGTAAAGTCACTAAAGTTACCCAATCTGCTATCTGTTAAACATTTGGTTAAGCAACAATTGATTGGGACAGAATAATAATAATCATTATGCCTATTATTAAATTGTAGTATTATTATAGCAATTTATATACATTATATATTATATATTTATACTCCTTCAATATGTACAATAAGAAACAAAATGAAGGAGCTTTGACTGCATATACTCTAGGGAAGAATGTCTGGGTGCATTAATTATATCAGGTTTCCACTTTTTTGTTGTGCTTGAACGTTAAAGCGGCCCTCCTATGAATTGCCAGTCACTGATATGGCCCCCCCACCAATTTGAGTATGCGACCCCTGATTTAAACGATCATATCGCATTTTAGAGTTATGATTATGACAAGCATTTAATATGTTTTTTCTTTCATAGCGAACACAAAGTGTTGTGCATGAAAATAATTGTTTAACAGTGTCTGAATAACTACTCTAGCCTATATAATGTTGAATATAATGCATGAGGTAATCTGATAATAACAAATGTCTGATCTTACTAGTGAATAAAATCGGCTATTAATGTTGTCAATGACAGATTGCAAGCATGTCTCAAACATAATAATTCCACTTAAGAACAAATAATAGTTGTATTCTGATGTCATCACTTTACTGTGCATTAATAACCAGGATAAATTTAAAGTCTATTCAAATCCACCATTCCAAGTCTATACAAAATGTAGCATTTTAACCAACAGTAGACCTACACATAGGCTTAATATTATTATTGTTTATCTTACCATATGTTTAAAAAATAACAGCCTACTCATATTAACCTTGAGAATTGTGAAAAAATCATGATCTTGATTTTAAGAAACTCCTAGCTCTTGGTAGCTCCTTGGTTAACGCTTGGACACACCAATTTGACATTCAGCTATCAAACAAAGTTGTACCATTGTTGAGAATAAGTAAAAATACAAATACATGTTTAAAAATAAAATTAATTAATAACCCTTCTAGGCATGAGACGATAACCGTTTTCAAGATATTCCTACGGTATGTGTACAATTTTTTACAAGTTTTTTTTGTTTGTTTCCAAATATGTCATTTTAAATTGTGAAGAAATCTGTGTTTTTGAAACTGATGAAGACAGCATTTTCATTATTCAGCCTGACATGTTTACTGCTCCAAAATATTTTAAATGTTTCTCAAATTAATAACAATGTATTGTGTTTAAAGGGGAAAAGGTTTTAGTTTTTTTACCCAGACATTTAAAAATTATATTTTTTAGAGCAGTAACTGCAATACTGTTAAACTGTGATATCTTTATCCAAGGTAATCATACCGCCAGCATCTTATACCGGCCCATGCCTAAACCCTACATACCAATGTTTTCTTGTTAATACTATTCTATAACAACATGTTCCAATATGTCAGAAGAACTCAATGGAAAACGTTTGGGGTAGAAGATCCAGTTCTCTCAAAATCAGACTTTATGATGCAACTCTCAAGAAAAAAAATTGATTGTGTAAGAACCTAATCAACAGCAGCTCAACCGATAGCCGGAGCTCTGTATCTGGTTCTATCCCTCTTGTGTGGACAATGACAAAACAATCTTGCCCAAATAGCACTCCATCCCCAAAATGTTTGGCTTTCATCAAGGACTATAGATTTCCCATTGACGCAGTGAGCATGCTATTTGATTTCCATTTCCCTTCTTCCTGTTCTTTGAACTGGGGATCTTCAGTCTGCGTTTAAAGATTCCAGACGGAATTCTTCACTAAAAGGCTTCAGAAATTGAATTAGCAGTAGTTCTACAACTCCGTTTGACAAAGGCTGTAATTGTGTGAAACATCTTAATGCGCTTTATTCTGATTGTGTGACATCGAGCCGCAACATAAAAAGACTTGTAAGAGTAAAGTAATCAATGCAATAGTCTGATATGCTGAAAGTGGGAAAACAAAAGCCCTCCAACGTTTGTCCAACTCAAAGACACCCATGAGCTCACCATTCTCGCTGATTCTGGCAGTTAAAACATTGCAATTTTACTTCAAAATGCCCACTGAGAGTGAAAAATGAAACCACTGGCAAGTGCTCAGGACCCACTCCCGCTAGTCGGGGACTTCTTTACAACTTCATTTCAAATTGGAAAGATGCCAGTGTGAGTAAGGGCTCTTGTCTGCCAGATTCACAGTCCTGGAGTGCCAGTGCATCACTGTGAGTGACAACTCAAAGCTGGACAAGGTTACTGCGGGCAGACTGGCAGTCTGGCTCTTCCAAAAACAGTGGGCTAATATACATATTAGATTTAGCATCGCTAGTAACTTCTCAGAGTAAACTAATTTGGTCATGTCGAAAACTCTCACCCATCTGTCTCCACGAATTGCCCATGTATAAATACCTGAGGCTGAGCAGCAATATGACAGTGTGAACAAACAGAATATTACATAAAGGAGCATGAGTGTGAATCTCACATTCTTCCCTGCATAGAAAGCACAGCAGACATACCATCCAGCACCAGAATAAAGGCTCATGGAGTTTCCAATCCAGATACGCCTCCAGAATTTCATTCAGCGCTTGAATCCGCTCCAGCTCCTGAAATAAAACGCAACAAACAATCCTAAATTACACGCAGGGCAGCTCTGTTGTTTTTAAACAATAAAACCCCCAGTGGCTCTACAGTGTAAGTACAGTTTTGTGCACACTTGGCAAATGCTTTGATCTGTACTCAGAAGCAATTTTTCCCCTGTAGGAGCTTGACTAATACTGCACGTCTCTGCGGTTAGACAGAAGGGCTCCAGGGACTTAGGCTGATAACTCCTCTCAGCACCCCACACAGGCTGAAGGGCAATGGGGAGGGAGAGCGATCCCTGAGCTGCCCAGCATAACTTATAGAAGAGAGATCTATTAGCCTGTGTCTGTACGGATCTCACACTGTATACTTCACACACTCAGAGCTGACAGCCCAAGGTCCAGTCTACCTGGAGAAAGCTATTAGTTAACAAGCAGGACATACTACCGGACGCAATTCCAAATGCGCAATCTTTTGCTTGTGGGCACTTGACACTCGTAGCAGGTTGTTTTGAGGCAATAATACATGAAATTTGACTGATTACGTTGAAGTTACAGAAACAAAAGAATGGATGAAGGCACAAAAATGTGCAAAGGCACTATTATGAATGGGAAGAAGTAAAGAATTGGATGGTGGTAATAAATCTAATATGATATAGTGATGACATTAAGTTGCTCAATGATGTGTTAGTAGGCCATTTTTGTTCCTGATACACTGGAGTATGTGGCAGTATGCAATTACGGTGCAACATGATACAGTTTCAGGAAAAATGCTGTTAACTTTGACAGAAACATTCAGTCAGAACATACTGATATTTAACATACAGGTAAAGGTAAGAAAGATTTCACTATTGCTTTCACTGCCATCCTGAAAAAAAAAAATAAAAAAATTAAGCAAATAATAAAGCATTGTGGTGCACATTATTATTAGGACAAAATAGTTTCTTAGTAACCAAAATAGCAATACGGATCAGTTTGTCATTTCATTTTAGTCTTTTTGTCTATTCTTATTAATAAAGCCAAAACATTGATTAATGTTCATAGTTTAATTACAAACTGTTAAATAATTCATAAATATATTTTAATCTAATGTTTAGCATAATGTTCATTTATTAACAGACTTCTGTTCGGTGGTTTGGGGTTCATAAATCTGCATATATTCATAAAAACAGTGATGTTGTGCAACATTTTTACAACTTAACATACTTTGTTTCTAGTTTAATACATAATTAATTCCTTTGATGGAAAAGCTGAATTTTTAGCAGTCCTTGCTATATTTTTAGTAGTCATAAAAGTCTTAAGTGTCAACTCACCCTTCAGAAATCATTCATTTCTGTTTATTTTCAATTAATTTATTTAATTTATATATGAAAAAAGGATTTTATAACATGACTAACTAAATTATGTGATTTCAATCCATCAATCAATAAAAAAAAATCCTCATCTTCATGTTGAAAACAACTGGTAACATCATGTCACCAGTGTTGGGCATTCAAAAGAGTAATTACTGAAAGTTACTAGTTACTTCTCACAAACATTAACTGAGTTATATATTTATACAAGTAACTAATAACCAGTAACTATTGAGTTTCTTTAAAAAAAATGTAATTTGTCAAGTGACTATAAAATAAATATAAAACATTGTACACTAATCTACACTATTTTTATGTTGTTGTGAGACAATGTGAGAGACACCGGCAGCATGTCCTCAACTATATATCTAGATATTATTTTGCTATAGTCATAAATGTTTGCGATGGAGAAAAATTAAGTTTTGTTTGCTTTGACGCCGTGGCTTCGTCTTCTCCTTTGGTAGCACGCCTCACGCTATTACCTGTGTAGTCACTAATTTTGTGGCGGAATCTAATGACGTGAGGTGCTCCATTAGATTACAATTAATTGTCACCAATGCAGAGAGACTCTTTTTTTTCCTGGGCATAAACTGCACGATGCATAAACTGTCTTGCCTTTCACCTCAACGAGGGAAAAGTAGTGCTTTTTTTTTGTATATTTTTGTCTTTGTGGATTTTTCTTGCAAGCAACAATTGGCTGTAAGCGCGCACGCAAGCACAATTTCAATATATGATGACAAACGTTCAATTTAACGTTATTAGGCCTAAATAATGGCCTATATTTTAAAATATACTGCTACATATGTAGCCTATTGAGACGATCTGCAATTTCTTGTCAGCCTTCTCTCTTGCTTTGTTGCAAGCTGTAGTTTTTGATTATTATGTTTATATTATTATATTTTTGAACTTTAAAAAAACAAACATTGCTCATTCGCTGTGCACATAGCTGTGTCTCATTTCAGAGCTTTCTTTCATCGTAGTTGCCATGGAAGCACGCAACATAATCGATGCATCTATGCTCGACCTTCAGGGTTTCAGTAACGTGCACGAGCAGTTATCTAGATTATTTAAACTGAGGTCAGATCAAATGGTCTTCAACTTGCTGTTATGGAACCAATTTAAGTGTGGACGTTTAGTTCGGCTCATTGAAGTCGTGTTTGTGACTTTATTCCCCGCTTTTCTAAATGACTTTTATGAAACAGCATCAGGTCGTTGGTGTGTGCCATTGACTGTGCGTGTGCTTGTGTGAACACCCATCCTACTCTGCCTCTGATTGGCAAATGATGGAAATGTACTCTAACTAAGCCAAACATCAGATTCTCAGTTACACCACGTTCACAGACACATCATCATAACTGGTTGGTTACGTGTCCTGCACCACCCCCAAACACACACACACACACACACCCCAGAGAAAGAGAAATGAAAACCGCTTCAGAGTTGTCAATTATAGTAATGTAGGGCTGCGCAGTTAATCGAACATCCGATTTCGATTTTGGCTTCTAACGATTATAAAAAATATTAATCGAGATAAACGATTATTGCATTATATACCGCCCCCTTTCCAATTGTACACATTTGTTGCTCTGCAAAGCTCAGTTCCACGCGAAAATGACTAAAAGCATGTACTGTAATGTAACGTTTGCAGCACAGGATGTGCGTCATTCATGTTTTTTAAAAGCCCGAAAGAGCGCAGGCTGTTGTGTGTGTGCGTGCTTAGCCTCGGAGACAAGCAGAGCACACACATCTAATGCCATCTTAATGGGAGCGCTTTAATGGTCAAATACATGCACATTTGTGTCAGAGCGCGGTGTTTAGTGATTACTCATATTAACCCTCATTTGTGTAATAAACAAACAAGTTGAGAATCAAAAGACATGTGAAAGAGAAACCATATCAGAGCCGCACTATTCTTAAAGTGACAGTCCTTCTTGACTGAAGGACTTTTGTAGCTGAAGATTTTTTCTTACAGTGAAGATGCTTAAAGCAGTTTGTTTCATATTTTTATTCTATTGTATTTATTTTCCTTTCCTTATTTACAGGGAGGAAAATAACTGTGCATATAAACAGTTAAAGTCAGAATTATTAGCCCCCCTGAATTATTAGCGACCCTTTCCACGCAATTTTTGTTTAATGGAAAGATTTATTTTCAACCCATTTTAAAACATAATAGATTTAACAGCTCATTTCTAATAACTGATTTCTTTTATCTTTGCTAAGATAACAGCACATTTTATTTTACTAGATATTTTTCAAGATACTAGTACTCAGCTTAAAGTGACATTCAGAGGCTTAATTAGGGTAATTAGGCAAGTCACTGTATAACAGTAGTTTCTTCTGCAGACAATCAAAAATATATATTGCTTAAGGGGGCTAATAACACTGAGCTAATAAAATACGTTTCAAAATATTTAAACCTGCTTTTATTCTAGCCGAAATAAAACAAATAAGCCTTTCTCCAGAAGAAAAAAATATTTATTTATATATATATATATATATATATATTTATATATATATATATATATATATATATAAATTAATCACAGGAGGGCGAATAATTTTGACTGATAATCGTTTTGAATAATCATGATTACAATTATGACCAAAATAATCGTCATTATGATTTTTCCCATAATCGAGCAGCCCTATACGCAAATTTTATTGTCAGTAAAGATAACTGCGTTGTAACAGGGGAAACAGTAACTTATTACTGAAAAACGTATCGCTGTTAGTAACGCCGTTTATTTATACAGGGTTTCTGCAGGTTTCAATAAGTTAAATTTAAGACTTTAAGACATTTTTAAGACCATTATGAATGAAAGCTTAGACTTATACAGGGCTAAATGTGAAGGATTTTTTCTGAATATCCATCTAGAAAAGATTTTCACTAGCCCTTTTAATAATTTTCAAATATACCCATTCACAAACCCTATAACTCGTTCCACGAATAGAACAAAACATAGCTGTCAGTTACTTCAGTCTACAATAATAATAATTTAATAATAAAAAATGTCCGCTTGTTAAGTGGTGACGTGTTGGTGACGTATGTAATACTGTTTCCGGGTCCTTTCTGTTTCTGGCCACTCATTTGAATTGACAAAATATTTGTTTATGGCCTTTTTAGTCATATCACACATTAAAGTGAATTTTATATAAAGTTATAGTGTACACAACAATCTCTGGGCTTGTTGCATCACAAATACCAACATTGTAACAATTTCTAAAAAGATCACACTTCAAAATTCACAGAAAGAATCTGCCCATTGGTTATTAGGCATGGACATATATATTGCGATTGTGATTTTCGAAAGTATTACATCACTTTGTAAACATTTATTATCTCCTCATACAGTTTGATAAAGCACTTGGACCCAGAAGCCGCTTTGCGTGACGTCACACTTAACAAGCGGATAGGTCAGGTCAGTATCCTCAGCAGTAAATAAACTTTTAAGAAATTAAACTATATACTATAAACTAAAAATAAACTATAAAGAACTTTTAAGCAAATGTTACTGTAAGCAATTAAATGCTTAAAAAAAAAAATGTTAAAAGTTTTATTGAGATGGACTGTTGGTAAATGCATGGGTGTTAATGGCCAGATTGGGTAGCTATACATGAACAAAGAAAAATTAAGACCTTTTAAAAAAAGATTTTAGACCTACAACACAATATTTCAGTAGATTTAAGACTTTTAAGGCCTAAAATTTAGTTTTTGAGATTTAAGACTTTTTAAGATGCCGCAGATACCCTGTTATAGTGCTGTTATTCCAATCACAATGAGGTTTAGATAATAAACAAATGCTGTATTATATTTCAATAATCCTTCTTGTTAAAAAAAGAACCTGATCCCTAGGCAGAAACATAAAAAAACTCTTCTTTTTTACGCACTTTCACTATTTCCTACCTTTTTTTTCACATATTTTCCCCCAAACACTCTAAACAACCTGCTTGACAAAAACAGCCCCTTCATTAGATGTCAGAAGGGAGACTTTTTCTGAGATAAAATACTCTAACAAAGCCTCTAAAGAACAAGAGAACAGGAAAGGGAACAGGAGAAAGTAGGCCTTTTGACTTTAAAGATCAAGATCCTGTTCAAACGAGCAGGATTTCCCACCTTGTCAATCTGACACACAAAAAAATGGGACGGCAGGTACGCTGAGGTAGATGCTTCATTACAACCTTCTCTTGAAAAAGCCAGGGGATGAAAAACACATTGACAGCTGCGTGCAATCATTCGCCGATTGAAATGAGCTTGTTACCTAGCTTACGGCAGTTATTATCGAGCGCTGATCACCATATGCGCTGATGACGGATAGAAGCACTTAACCCACACCGAAGGAATACAAATGCGATGAGAAATCTCTGGAGAGAATCTAAATGAGTAAAAGGTGTCACTTGTCATGTAATAACAATGATCAAGGGGCTGAAGTCATAACACTTGCCCAGTAGGACATCCTAAGACTGACATGTTCTGGTGTCCATATTTCATAAAAAAGCGCCAGAGTTTTCATGTCACCTTGTCAAGTGCAGTGGATGTCATGTTGGTTTGATGGGAACCAGTGGCATGAGGATGACGAACAGCAGAGGGACTGATACTGGAGATGACCTAGAGAAATAGATCACAGGATATTTTTCACATTTATATTCAGATATGCTATTTTCATCATTTCACAATATAACAATTCTAAATTACAAGATATAAGCTGAGAATTTTCAGAAAAACATAACAAAATATAAACATGTGAAATCTAAAGTTGGTTTTACTTGCAAATCTAAGTTCATGGGCCTATCATACACCCAGCGCATTAAGGTGCAAGACATGTATGGTGTGATTTCTTGCTATTTGCAGACCAGCGCAACAGTCATTTTCACATTTTGTGTTTTTTGAACACACTTCGTTATTATTGTTCATTTATTTGTTTGCTGGAAATTAGAACTGAATTTAGAAATAGTTTTGAAACAAATCTTAGCGCTTAACAAACTAAATTAATTATGTATCGGCTAATGGATGTCTGCGCGTACAACACGTTTCCCTATCCATGAGAGTGAAAGTGAAAGTAAATAATGAGGAGGCTCATCTCTCATTCTCACGCTGCAGATGCTCTGTTTAACTGTTTTCTCTCTAGTGAAGGGTTCAGTTTTTCCACTTACAAAGTCCGCTATGTAAATAGAAAATGCCCCATGGCGCGACGCAACTGAATCTTAAAGGGAATGGGAGATGAGACTCTGATTGGTTCTCAAAACACACCTATAACTCATTAAGAGAATAATCTCAACCCTGTAAGACCATGTGTCGTGGCGCAAAGAGGATTTTTCCATCCTTAAAATAGCAAAAGTGGATTCTGAAACGCCCTTACAGCCATACAGCAGTGGATATTAATGTGTATCCTGTCACATTTGTCGTGCAAAAACAATGCAGAGCTAAAGGCGCACGCTGTCTGTGTGTGTGTGTATCGGTGCATGTGCGTGAACTTTGTAATGACATTGTTAGTGACTCATCGTTGCAATTCCACAACAAATGCATCAAATACTTATTGGTATAGTTAATACTGTAGTATTTCTCACAAACGTTACGTGAGATCTGCTTCCTTCATGTCTGTCTGTTGCCTGACGCAGCTGAGGGCGGAGATTGAGGCACACTGACAGGCACGTGGGAACAGTGGGCAGGGAGGACTAGCATTAAAGGCACAGTCCAAAAAAAAAAAAACACAAACTTTTGAAAGGTATAATAAATAATCTGATGGGTGTTTAGAGCTGAAACTTTACAAACACATTCTGGAGACACAAAAAAATTATATTAAATCTGGAAAAAGGGGTAAACTAGGTGCCCTTTAACTGAAATAAACAAAGAAATCAAAAACCTATCAGTGCAATATAATCTTCTTTTTTCATGCAATTACGAACTTTTATGTAGTAAATCAGAATTGTTTTATTTCTTGCCTCAATTGTGTGGGAAATGCGTCAAAATTGTATGATATACACTTAATATAATTTTTTAACTGTTTTCATAGTTGAGTGACTCACCCTGTGGGTGAATTTGGACCTTTCCTCCTGGGCTGAAAGTAAGCTTTTCCACTGGAGTCTCAGTTTCCCATAGTGCCACTGCAGCGCTTGAAGTTCTTGATCCTTCTTCACCGCGAGTTCTTCACCTGATCCACATGCCATTAGATCATCCTGCCCACTAATTAGACCCTGGGGGATCTTATAGGTCCACAAACATGTTATGAAAAATAATTACAATAGCTATACAGGAACATTCTACTAGTATTAAAACAACCTCTCTAGGCAAAATGTACAAATTCGTAAAACAAAAATAAATATCTAAAAGAAGAATCCTTCAATAAAAAATGGTTTTAACCCCAGTGGAGACATGCACCCCAAGCTGCTTCTAGGGGAGATTTTGATTTTGCTTTGTTAAACCCATAAAACTGAAATTATTACTCAGGGATGATGAAAGATTAAGAAAAAACAATATAATGCTTTTATCCTTATAAGTAATTAACAGTTTAAAACAGTGCTACTTTCAGTGATGGTTTAGAAGTTAATTACAGCAGTCTGTAAACTACAGTATCATTCAAAAGCATATTGTCACCAAAATAGTTATAAGATGTTTCTAAAGTCTCCTACGCCTCTATCAAGACAGCATTTGTTTGATCAAGAATCCAGTTAATGTGGAATATATTGTAATTACAAATAAAAAGAAAAGGATTTCTGTTTGACTGCCTTTTAAAACATTATTTCTGTGGTCACAAAGATGAATTTTCAACAGCCATTACTTCAGGCTTCAGTGTCTCAAGATCCTTCAGAAATTATTCTAATATGCTGATGTGGTGCTCAATATGCTGATTTATGTGCACATGCTCAGAGACACCTTAAAGACGTAGATTCATGCAGCAAGTGTTTTAAGAGACTTTGCAAAACTCCCTTTTTGCCTAATAGATGTCTTTATGTGGGTCTTAAAGAACAATCATTTTTTTCTTCTTCTGTGTTATATTATGCATTCAATTATTATCGGGATACTAATGTATGCTGATAAAAGCTAGAAACAAAAGCAAAACATTTTGGTTTGGTATAATAATGGCTTTTGGCAGTGCATAAACCAAGTCTGAAAACACTGACTCATCTAATTAATAAACTTAAAATTGATCCAAAAATCTAACAGGATTTTAAATCATTCTGCTCTCTTTCAATTTCATTTAAAGACAATTCGATTAGTTCAAATAAGAGAAAGCAAAAGCTAAAGTGAGCTGTGCTTGCCAAACTCACCACCACAGTGGTTGCCAGAGTGTTGTTATATGATTTGTGGGGTGTTCTGGTGGTTGCTAGCTTACTTGCTACAAACAAAAGAGCTCATCTTGAGAAAATTATCCTCAATGTACGTTCACAAGTTTTTTTTGTCCATGTTTTTTTTTTTTATCTTCACATAAATCAGATTCCTTTTATTCACAGTACGATACTTCTCCACAAAGTATACTACTGTTTGTGATAATACTATTTGTGAATTAATCAATGTCTATAGCATAAACAGTACAAAATAAATTAAACTGATGTATACTTAGAGACAGTTCACCCCAAAAAATGAATCTTTACTCACTGTTTACACTCCCTTAAGGGGTTTCAAAGCTTAATGAGGTTCTTTATGCTGTTGAACACAAAAGAAGATATTTTCTAAATGTTTAGAAACATGTAACCATTGACTTCCATATACAAATACTATAGAAGTCAATGGTTACAGGTTTCCAGCAGTTTTCAAAATAGCTTCTTTTGAGCTCAAGAGAAAATATCAACTCAACCAGGTTTGTGACAAGTGGAGTAAATAATGACATCATTTTCATTTTTAAGTGAACTATCCCTTTAAGAATGGTAGCATTAGCATCTGTCTCTTAGGAATGTCACCTAATGTAAGTCTTGATATGTACAAAATGAGGTTTTTCAATTTTCTCATTTTTGATGCACGAAAATGTATAATTTAACAATGGATCTCAGATAAGGCTCCCTCTGTTGGGATATGGCATCAAACTATTCTTGAATGTGTGTTGTTAGATTATCTGACATGTATAGTCTGTGATAAAAATGGAGTTTTTCATAAAATTTGGGAACCTTTCTTGACATATGTTATATGACATATGACATTTTGATACTGCTACTATCCTGAAAAGAGGATTTATTTAAGAATATCATGGCTGGTTTGTTTTTTACCACTTACTGTTAATACTTCAATATTCTTTTATTTTTCCAGATCTACCGAACTCCTATGTACAGTTGAAGTCAGAATTATTAGCCCCCTACCCCCCCCCCCCCCCCCCCCCCCCCCCCCCCGGTTATTTTTCCCCAAAATCTATTTAACAGACAGATTTTCAACACATTTCTAAACATAATAGTTTTAATAACTCATTTCTAATAAACGGTTTATTTAATCTTTGCCATGATGACAGTGAATGACATTTTACTAGATGTTTTTCAAGACACTTCTATACAGCTTAAAGTGACATTTAAAGGCGTAACTAGGTCAATTAGGTTAACTAGGCAGGTTAGGATAATTAGGCAAGTTATTGTATAACGATGGTTTGTTCTGTAGACAACCAAAAAAATACAGTTTAAAGGGGCTAATAATTTTGACCTTTAAAATGGTCAATAAACAAAATAAAAACTGCTTTTATTCTAGTCGAAATAAAGCAAATAAGACTTTCTCTAGAAGAAAAAAATATTATCAGACACACTGTGAAAATTTCCTTGCTCTGTTAAACATTATTAGGGAAAAATTTGAAAAAGAAAAAAATTCAAAGGGGGGGGGGGGGGGGGTCTGGGGCTAATAATTCAGACTTCAACTGTATGCATATGTGCACCTGTAACCCCTATTTGTGAGCTGAACTGCATTTTCTTTTTTGTTTGTTTTTTTGTGTTTTTTCATATTTTTGTTGTTTTTTTATTATCTGCTGTTGTCATTGTAACATCACTATTTTGCAAAGATGCTATTTTCAATTCAATTCAATTCACCTTTATTTGTATAGCGCTTATACAATGTAGATTGTGTCAAAGCAGCTTCACATAAAAGGTCACAGTAAATAGGAACAGTGTAGTTCAGTTTGTAGTGTTTAAAATCATATATCCCTTTTCATATATCCTATATTTCTTTATAAAAGCAAAAACTTAATAAAAAAACATACATGCATACTTACATATAGTATACAGTGCTCAGCATACATAAGTACACCCCTCACAAATCTGTCTTTTAAATTCATACTTTTAATAGGAAGCAATACAATATTATATTTGTGCATATACATTGGATTAGTCAGTACTAAAGCCAAATCTGAAGCTTATCTAATAAAATAACTGACGATAATGGTCCAAAAACTAGTACACCCAAATTTATATGTTTAAAGAAAAATATTAAATACAATTTAAAAAAAAAAAAGAGAAAAAAAATCAAGAGAAGCAAAAAAAGTAAAAAATTTGTTTAAATTTTGTAGGTTGTAATTTATTTTTGCAATATTTTGCTTGAATTTAATTGTATTATGTTTCAATTTCTAAATATGTTTTATGACTAAAATATTATTTTAAGAAACATATCCGTTTAATAAATCTGTTTTTGTTTAAATGCACCAAAATACATTGCCTTTATTAACTGAGAAATGGATGAAAATATTAGTTATCAAAATGGGGTATACTCAATTATGCTGAGCACTGTGTATATACACACACACACACACACACATACATACATACATACATACATACATACATATATATATATATATACACACACACGCACACACACACACAAAACAGTATCATTCTCTCTATCTACAGTATGATCAAAAGTCATGTACCTCCATTAGATTTGTTTTTTTTTCAGACTCAACCAATTTGGCTTTCAAAAGGAGTGAAACAGCCTTACAAATTGATCCTAATAGTAAACAGGATTTTATTCAGTGTGTTTCACTCATGATTGCTTTTCATTAGAATTGTATTAGATTAGTCAGCCAAACCACAAGTTAACTCTTTAGCATCTTGTGTAATGATCTCGAGATGCTGCTAATGTGATTTAAAAAATCAACACAGTTCCTTTTTTAACTAATATGTGGTACAAAATAAGTGTCTGTAGTGTTATTCTGCTCTCTGCTGGCCTTATATAAAACAACACATGCTCTTTTTACATTGCTAACACTGAAAGCAAAGAGCAAATTTTGCTATCTTCCCTATTATCAGACCCCCATAAACCCAGGTCTCACCGTTGGTGCAGAAGAGAGTGTGTCTAACTGATAAATCTTCTCTGCCAGCAGGAAGTCCAGCAGATTTCCCGATGCCAGCAGCCAGCCGAGCGCCAGCAGCAGATCTCGGCTCTCCATCTCCTCTATGTGACTCGTGGGCCTGGGCTCCACCACCCATGGAGCCCCATAGCCACAGTAACACAGAGCACTCCTCACAAACAGCAGCTGTGTGTCTGCAAGCACAACACGGTGGGTAGCACAAACAGCAATGCATCACATATGGACTGCAGTTACAGGCAATGATCAATTTTACCAAACTCTTGGTGTTTAGAGTCCCGGCACGCACAGTCCAGTGCAAAGGCTCTCTGCAGAAGCCTATTTAACAAACTCCACATGTCCACCACCTGAAAGCAAAGTAGATTTTTTAAGCACACTAAGCAAGGTTTATCTAGTTAATCATGAGTTATCTATCAAAATATAATAAATTAAATTATAAAGAGAGAGAGATACGCAGTGCTGCTGTATAATGATGGTACTGTTTGATATTTTCATAACATCTTTTATTGGGGGGTTTAGAGTAGACATGGGACCAGTTTCAAGGTTTACCGTGGTTTGGAAAAGTCAAGGTTTTAAAACTGCAAAAAAATAAAAAATAACTAAATCTGTTATATCGTTCCTAAGGTATATTTAAAGTTTTTTTTAAGTGTTTTGAAACTAACGAAGCTAGCAGAAGCCAATAATTTATTTGAATTATTTAGCCTGACATGTTTACTGTTCCAAAATATTATAAATGTTTCCTAAAATATATTGTGTTCAAAAGGGCAAGAAAAGTTGTTGTTTTTTCCCCCAAGACATTTAAAAATAAGTTATTTTAGAGCAGTAATCACAATACCGTGATATTTTTATTCAAGGATATCATATCATCAGAATCTTATACTGGTCCATGCCTAGTTTAGAGTCTTTTAGATGCCACAGACCCCAAATATGACCATTCACGTGTGAGGGACCCTCACCCTAAGTTGTAAAAAGATATCTATATAGATGCTATAGAGTATAGCCTGATTATACAATGAAAAACTACTATGTCAATTGCTTACTATATTATGCTTATCAAACATCTCTAAAAATATGTTTGAAATAACATTTTCAAAGTTTCAATATTTTTTTTCTATTTAATATAGTACTGTATTTATTCATTCACACATCTATATTGACATATTGTTTTTGTTACATATTGTAATCAAATTGTTACTTATGTAGCTTCGTACTTCTAATTTATACATATGTCGTGTCAATAAAAGGTATAATTTATTTAAACTGTATTTAGCATCTATCTATCTATCTATCTATCTATCTATCTATCTATCTATCTATCTATCTATCTATCTATCTATCTATCTATCTATCAATCTATTATCACTGACGGACTTAATTGTATAATAAGCGTGCTATTATTTTACAGGTATTATTTTATAGGTAACTTTAAATAACAAAGGTGAAATATCATTATATTATCATTTTATAAGCAAGTTAACGTTAAATAATTTCAAGAAACATTAGAAATGGCCATTCGGGTCTTACCGCATCTTTTCTGTTGAATTTGGCTCTCCTGAACGTCTCAGCTGTCGGAATCGACTCGACGTCTAATCCAGACAGTAGTTTACAGAGCGATGTTATGACTTCTTTCACTTTTACACTCTTTGCGCGCTGCATTTTTGCTTATAATACTTAAATTTTGCTTGTTGACAGCAGCAATGGTCGTTAAGCAACAGTCACTTCCTAGTTGAGGGACTTCAGGCTATTTTGATTAGTTGTCGTTTTGGCGCGGTAAATGATTGACGTGAGTTCTGACCAATAAGAACTGTAGACAGCCCACTTTTTTTGGTTACGTCATACTTCGCGAAGTTGATTAATCTGTATATCGTTTTATTTATTTTATAACAAACAAAATAAGAGAAGTTACCTTTAAACTGATTCATAGATGCTATCCAGACAAGTGTAACGTCATCTCCTTAAAAGGCTTAAGAATGATATTAACATCAACTGTTCTTTTTGCTTAGTGAATCCTGAAACTTCTGTTCATTTATTTTGGAACTGCCCTCATTCAATGACATGTGATGTTCTTAATTTTATAAAAGATTATGTGAAGGCAGATTTTGAATTTACATATAAGAATGTTATCTTTGGTTTCCATGAATGCAAAAAGGAAAATAATACTTATTTCATACATTTATTTTTTGTTGGCCAAATTTCATATTCACAAGAGCAAGTTTTCTAAGTATAAACATTTTTTTCCCAAATTTAAAATTGAAATGAAAATGTATTTTGAGTCTATTGAGGGATCAACAAACTTCAAAGCAATACGAACAAGGACATTGATGAAGGACTTGGCACTTATCCTGGACTGTTATAATTGTTTGCTTAGTGTTAAGTCAGATGTGTATTTAATGTACATATACATATACTTGTCTTGTACTATAAAGAAGATTGTTTACAGCTTTATATTTTAAAAACTATATTGCCCCCTACTGTTAAAGGCTGGCCATTTACCCCCTAAATAAAACCACATTTAATTCGCTATTAAAAATAATAATGAAAGGATATAAACACAATACAATATAACTAGTGCATAGAGGACAAAATAGTTTATTTTCTTATGTGAAACACAGTAAACAACAACAACAGTTTTAAAGTAGCAGACAGGTCGAACAAACATTAAAACATGCTAGAATACAAAATTGAATCATGCTTATAAATTTGTTTACAGGAAAAAATCCCAAACACTTTTATTTACTGTATTATTATGGTGCCTTTGGCTACAGTAAACTCAAGTTACTCGTGCTACAAAGTATTAAATTGCTTTCATTGTGCAACTTCCACAAACAATGTACAGTAGTGTGATAAAACACAGTAATTAAACTGTGTGTCAATTGAATAACCTGCAAATACATTACATTTTTTTTTGCGTATGTCCAAATATTTTTAGCGGGAAATACAAAAAAGTAAATGCCTATAATTAAAACAGTCTTTTTTTGAAGTCATTAATGTAGTTTTGTTGTACTGTAAGTAGACTCCTGACAGAGAAATACTAAAACATAGCACCGCTAAAACAGTTAAAACAGTAAAACTAAACAGTTCAAGTCTATGTCAAACACTTAATGCATAAATCCATCCCTTTTTATTCCTCCTGCGTGCAATTTAACATGTTATTGGTCACCCTGAAGAAAGTACAATGTAAGAATGTTTTGTCATTACCTTCTAATATTTACTTCATTTGGCAACATGTACATTTTGTGGTTATTCAAGTCAAAAGGTTGAATCAAGTTCTTTTAAATGGTAATATGGAGTACAAATATTTGTTTAAAATGACAATGAGTTTTTACAGTGTAAGAAATTAGTAACATTCAATCAGTACTTCTGCATGAATTTAAAAATGATTGTACGTGTATGTCTCTACTTGTGCTAAAGCTAACAAAACTGCATCAAGTGTGCTTTTCAAATATATTCAAATAGTGTTAAATCTCAAGAAAATTGATGTAGTTTTTTTTAGCTTAATTCCATATAAATACACATAAAAATGCAAATATTGCACATATTTTAAATAGTTAAAATGCTGGTGTTTGAAGAATAAAAATGCACCAACTTTAGAGTATTAAAAATAAATTGCATTAACTCTCCCCTTCAGCTTCCTCCTCTTGTTTGATGACAGGGTTTCCTAAAAATGAAAAGGATTGTCGTTATTCAATGCACTTAAATACTGGTTTCAAATTGAATAATAATAAAATAAATAAATCTACAAATCTAAACAGAATTGATGTTTATAAAAACTGAGCTTTAAGTTAGATTCTGTTTGGGCACGGTACCAAACAACCACTAGATTAAATTAGTTAACTTTTTTTAGTCATTTTGGACTACATGTAAACACAGATAAACCATTTAATCTTTCTGAATCATACCCATTATTGCTTTTACAGTATTGTTTACCTTATTGTTTGTGTTCACGTAGCCATAACCAAATTTTGCAAGTTTTTTGTTAAGTAATAAAGATAAAACAATCAAAGAGCAGATAGAGGGTTAAATATGCTATTTACCATCTAGCTTTTTGAGTTTGGGAAGTCTCTTTGTAGCCTCCTCTATCCAGTTGCCATCTGCAGAGTACTTTTCTTCTAATGGATTTCCCACAAAGACAAGATCAACCAACGATGGAAGATCTGCCAGCTTCAGAAACTCCCCTAAAGAAACAAACAGCTTCGTAAAATGTTCATCTTCGAAACAATATGATTAAAGCTGTTATTAGACTTACCCCACTCCTTCACCAAGTTGTTGGAGATGTACAAGACTTTAAGTTTCTTCATGACATGAATTCCCTTCAGTTTTTCTATGAGGTTATAAGAGATCCACAGCTCCTCCAGAGTATCACCCACTGCCTCCTATGACAACAGAGGACATGGATGAGTTCATTCTGAAGTTGATTTGTAGCTAACTGTATGTTAGGGCTGCATGATATTGGGAAAATATGACAAATTGTTATGATAAACAATGAAATCATAAGTCCAAGGCACTCGAAAAGTAAGTGAAAAAAATTTAAAGCACTATTTTGTTTTGCTGTGATATATACAGTTGAAGTCAGAATTATTAGCCCCCCTGAATTATTAGCCCCCTGTTCATTTTTTTCCCCAATTTCTGTTTTTTAACATATTTCTAAACATAATAGTTTTAATAACTCATTTCTAATAACTGATTTATTTAATCTTTTCCATGATGACAGTAAATAATATTTAATAGATATTTTTCAAACACTTCTATACAGCTTAAAGTGACATTTAAAGGCTTAACTGGGTTAATTAGGTTACAATTTATAAAGTTAAATAAACAGTGCTTTATGTTTTTTCTTTGGAATCTAACAGTATTCACATACAAACATTTAACCATCAATCAAAATAACATGCTCATCATTATATAAATAATTTTATACAACAATTTAAAAATAACATATTTATGTTTTAATCTTTAATGAATAATCTATTTCAGATAGATTAATCTAGCGGTGTGTCTATTGCGGATACACACATTGCAATATCACTGCTCAAGTGATCAAAGCACTACTGTATGTTTACACAATCATGACACATATTTGTTTTAATGCTATATAAATGCTATAATTTATCTCAAAATAAATGTTGACATCAATTAAAAAATAGTGTATTAATAAAAAAAGAAACTATTTTAAAGTACACATTGGGTACATTAAAAAGAACACACAATGAATAATATTAACGATATAAAAATATAGTTTGGAAATAATATTGATTCACAAGTTTTGAAAATCATTAAATTGATCACATGCACACTGGCACACACACACACACACACACACACACACACACATGCACAAAAGCACAAACAAAACAAAAGAAAATAATAATTGAGAAATCTTTTTATATCGCCTAACCATAGACCGTGTAATTCACATGCATAAGATGTCAACGTTTTCAAAACAAATACGTTTTGTAGCTTTCATGGAGATAATAGTGGTAATACTTTTAAAAGTTTGTTTTTTCAGCCTCTAAAAACGACACAGTCATGTAAATTAATGGCCAAAATACAAAAACAAAAAGAAAAAAGAGAAAACAATTAGATGAAAATAAGTTGTGTAAAGGCCTCTCATATGTTTTAATGTTCTGTTACTTTACTTACAAGTCCATTGAGGTTTTTGATGTTATTCCGCCCCAAGGACAATATCTTAAGGTTTTCTAAGAGAAAAATAGAAACATAATATTTAGAGATCATAAGAAATGAACACAAGTTATGCTTTTGAAAGGTGTACTTACTTAGACCATTTAAGTTGGCAATTTTTTCAATGCAGTTTGTAGACAAGGACAATCTCCTGGAAAGGACAGTACAATAAAGATGTAATAGTGAGTTATTATATCTGACACACATGATAGCTGGTGTATAAGACAATACACAAAAAAATTTAAGTTCAATACTTAGACTTACTCGCAGTTGACAAGATTAGAGAGAGATGCGTCCATTTTTTCAATGGGAGGGATTTGACCGTAAAGCTTTACTGCTGTGGCCTCATTTGCTTTTTCACCTGTTTTTTCCTCCTAGTAAAAAAAAAAACAAGTAAAATATTTAAAATCAATATATTCAATTCCTAAACTAACACATGAGCAGATCATACACTTTACTCAAGGAATGTTTAAAATTTGGAAAAGTTAGTTAATAAACTAAATTGGCAATAAAGGTTTTACCCATTTCACCAGGGCCTCTTTAATAGTTGTTGCTTTAGCCTGAAAACACACACATCGGACATGTAAGTGGTCACTCACAGCAAAGTAAGACAATGTTTTGTCCTAGTCATGGCAAAAATACAGTTAAGAGGAAATAACAAATGAAACATTTTGATCTCTATGAACATGATACTATATGTTATTAGTATCTATATGTTATTAGTATCATGATACGGTATGTTATTAACAATAAACAAATGATTTTTTAACAAATGACCCTCAAAATACACATTGTTCCTTTGTTAATTTAAAGCAATTGGTTTTTTTATGTTATATGGTGATGTATGGAGCACTTTAATGTGTCAAAATGCCTAGTGTGAAATATTCACTATAATATTGACGTCGTAAACCTTTGTCCTGTAAAAGAGTGTGTTTTTTATTTAAACAAATATCTTATTTGTTTAACTATTGGCAAATATATATATATATATATATATATATATATATATATATATATATATATATATATATATATATATATATATATATATATATATGCAGTTTTACTATGGTAAACATGGTAACATTCCAAACTTGTATAGTTTCACTTGTACTATTAAATAAGCAGTGAATTAGATCAAAAATTGTTTTATTTGAAAACATTAAGTTATGGCTTTTTAATTATAATTACGATTTACGTGTCTACACTTACCCCTACATGCTAAAAGCAGCATATAGATTCTGCATTTTCAGTATTGAAATCACCAACTCTGAGCTGATGAACGCAGATGCTAATTTACAAGCTGGCTATCTTCTTAGGTGTGTTTTGCGGTCTAGTCTTAACCAAATGTAATCACTTAGCTAAAACTAATAGATGCATAACATATTTAAAACCTAACTACCTAATATCCAAACAGCTAGCATTGTGGCTAAATGTTTATGTGCTGCAACTGTCTGACACAAGTCATGAACATCAATGCAGCTTGTAATTCCAGCCTGCGTAATAGCTTCCTGTTACATCCAAAACCAAACTCCTGATTTCCTCCTTTTAAATAACATATATTTGATCTCAGTGACATCGCATTAAAAAATCGTATCAAAGGCAGAAATAATATGATGGAAACTCACCATGTTGTTCTTTGCGGTTGCTATGGAACTGCCCCGACGCACGGCGCGTGCGCAAAGTGATGCTTCCGACAAGCAATGAGTCGCGTATGCGCAAGCAGAAACATCGCGCTGGCCACGTTGCCATGTGAATATGTAATTTATATAATTATTCTAACGAGCAAAATTAACCAAAACATGCGAAAGTGACTGTGAGAGCGAGCTAGGATAAAGAAATATAAATAATAAATATTAAACGCTTGTTAAAACGTATAAAAAAGGTATGAAACCCATTTGGAAATGTTATTCGCGGAGCTCGTTAAAATACTGAAGCATTTAATTTCTTTTATTTTGTTGCCCTCGATCGCCTACTTTAATGTTAAATATCAGTTTAAATTTGGCTAAACCGCATTCTCACGGTCCAAATCTTGCACTTTATTTTATAGTAGCTGTACTGGAAGTTTTATTGTTGCTTTATAATGTTGCAATATACTTTACACTGAACAGTTATATGACTGGTGTTGTATAATGCAGTATATTCGCCATACATAACATCATTATCCTAGCTCCTGGCTTTATGTTTACAAAACCCAACTGAGTGGTTCATGGTGTGATTCCACAGTTAGACCACTTGGTGGGAGTGATGTAATAATGATTACAGTCATTTATATATATATATATATATATATATATATATATATATATATATATATATATATATATATATATATATATATATATATATATATATATATATACACACGCACACACACGTGGGGGAGGGGGGGCTTTAGGGTGTATGGGAGAGAGCATATGATAAATGACTAGAATGCTAATCACTTCATCTATCATTTGAAAATAATACATATGTCATAAAGTTGTAATAACAGATTTTTATCCTAATTATGACTTTCTAATTATTGCTTATCTCATAATTATAAATTATGTCATACAGTTAGGGTAATTTAAAGGGTTGCATGCACCAACTACAGGCAGGGATAGATTTAACCAATAAGCAAGGTAATCAGCCACTTAGGACCCCAGGAAATCTGGGGGCCCCCAATAAATATCTAGAAGTATAAATGATACCTATAAACTAAATATATAACATCCTTTTCTATCATATTTTGTATGGTGAGAGTTAAACAAATACAATTTTAATGTAATTAAATATTATTTAGTATACAATTAAATATAATATTATTATAATAATGTAATGTTATGTAACAATAATATTACAAAATAAAATATCCATCATGGGGCAGTTTAGCAGTCAAATTTATAAAAAATATATGTATTATTTTTAGATGTAAATTCATTTTACTATAAAAAAATCATTTAAAATGTAGAGATTGTATAAATTTAAAATGTCGAAAAGAAGATTGAGTGATTTAACAAACAGACATATAAATGAAAATAAATGAAATAAAACTAGAAAGGGTGTATTTTAGGACTTGGGCCCCTTGGCTGGAATTGCTTAGGGCCCCAAAAACACCAAATCCGCCCTTGACTAGAGTTAAAGCTTTACATCACATTTTTTATTTGTCTGTCAAACTACATTAGTTTTCGTAAACTCTCAATAATAAATATTCAAAAGTTTGATAAATAAAATCAAAATATGTCTGTATAATATTTAATGTTCTGTGAACCAACATATTTTGATATTTTAATTAACATTAGCTTTCCGAATACTGGGTTGCAGCTGGAAGGGTATCCGCTAAGTAAAACATATGCTGGATAAGCTGGCGGTTCATTCTGCATTAGCAACCCCAGATGAATAAAGTGTCTAAGCTGAAGGAAAATAAATGACTGAATACATTATTACCATTAGAGAAGGTTTATAAATGCTGTAAAATGTATTGTTTATTTTTAGTTAATGTAACTTATTGCATTAACTATAGGCAACAAATTAAACCTTTTGTAAAGCAACACCCAAATATCTATTTATTACACCATTTCGAACCAATTTTTATTTGAAGACAGTATTCTAAATCAATAAGTAGTGAATTGAAAGTAAAATACAAGGTGGGCCATTTATTTATATGGAGACACCTTAATAAACTTATTGGGTAATTCTCAAGAAAAAACAATGGTGTGCTTGGTTTTATCGTAACTTTATTCTTTCATGAGTTATTTACAAGCCCCATCACATATACTAATGTGCCACAAACAGGACCTTAATATCACCAACCATTCCCATTTTATTAAGGTGTATCTATATAAATGGCCCACCCTGTATTAAATACCTAAATGTATACAGTCGAAGTCAGAATTATTAGCCCCCTTTTATTTATTTATTTATTTTTTAAATATTTCCCAAATAATGTTTAACAGAGCAAGGAAATTTCCACAGTATGTCTAATAATATTTTTTCTTCTGGAGAAAGTCTTATTTGTTTTATTTTGGCTAGAATAAAAGCAATTTTTAATTTTTGAAAAACCATTTTAAGGTCAAAATTATTAGCCCCTTTAAGCTATATTTTTTCCGATAGTCTACAGATCAAACCATCGTTATACAATAACTTGCCTAATTACCCTAACCTGCCTAGTTAACCTAATTAACCTAGTTAAGCCTGTAAATGTCACTTTAAGCTGTAAAAAAATGTCTTGAAAAATCTATAGTCAAATAAAATAATAATTCAAGGGGTTTAATAATTCTGACTTCAACTGTATGTCTATACACACATAAACATCTACAAAATGCTACATGTTGTAACCTATACAAACATTGCAAACAGAAAGTTCCCAATACAATCTAATGTTTTCAGAATGGAAGCACTACATGGAAATATTGCATTTTCAAGCCTGATGTCAGACTGTATGTTCATTAGAAATTGAATATGTATTAATCTGTACCACCCCGAGTGTCTTATTTTCGCATAATAGGTTTTTTCATTATTATTCTTTTTTTATGCAGTCCCCCATGGTCGGTCGCTTTAAATTGCTTTGTCTGCGGTCTCATTAGTTGAATGCCTATTTGTCACATTTATACGGAGGAAATCAGTCGCGTTACGCAGGCAAAACCATGAATAATGAGATCCAAGAAATTGTCCTCAGTGCCGAGGAACACTTGTATCTTGGTGATCTGACACACGCATGCGCAGTGCAGCCCAGTGACAGCCGAGCAGCCTCCTCAAGAGCCCAGCAGTGAGAATTCAGACAGCAGCAGTCAAGCTCTCCAGTTCCTGTTTCCGCCGCGACTCGCGAAGCATCCCTTTCATTAAAAACATACGCGCTGTGGAGATACCAGTTCGCCAGTGCCAAATCAAGGTAAGTGTATCTCCGTTGCCTACGACCGCATTGTGTTGAGGAAAACGACGTTTTTCTCGCCGGAGAGTTCGCTCCATCCCGGCCTGTTGCTAGCAGCCTTGACTGCTGAACGGTAAAAATAACGGTCAGGTTTGCAGCTCGGGTGCATTGTGTTTTCGCGCCGTTATACTAAAGTCTGTTCTGGTCACATAGTCATTATATGGTTAATATGATCACGAAATAACTGTATAACGTGTTTATGTACTAGAAAGAGATGAATACGATTGCGAATGGTTATAGCGGTGCCAGATATATGAAGCCTCCTTTCTGCAAATCCTATAGCGCAAACGAGTCTGCCATGCAAATATGCCGTTCAACATTATTAATGAATTGTTTGTATTATCATGGCTTCTGAAGTGGTGTAGCGTAAATGGACGGTATGTTGGACAGAAAGCAGAAATCACAACAGCAGCGCCTGAGTGTCCATGTTTATGTGGGTAGAAAGGAGAGAGAGAGGCAAGTTAACGCGAAGCCACTGCAGAAAGCCGAGTGTTTACTTTTATGCCACTGTGAAGAATGTAGCGTACATGGAAAGGAAATATGCTTAAAGGGATAGTTTGCTCGCGTGGAATTGAGTTACCTGAACTTCTTGCTGTTGTATTATCTACATGAATTTGTTTTCTAGAAAACAGACATTTTGAAGAATGTTGTTTATATCAAAACTGATGTGACACTGAATGGGGGCTGAAGATGTCAATCCTCGGAAATTGTCATACATGTGTAATAAAGTAGTCAACAGAACGATTTTTAGTCTAAAAAAGTGACGAAAAGAATACATTTTTAGTTAATAGCCTACATATGACTGATAGTCTAAAATGGACAATTCATGTGTAAAATTGAAAAGAAACATCTGAAATACTGGAGCACCCAGAGGAAACCCACACAAACACAGGGAGAGCATGCAAACTTCACATAGAAATGCCAACTGACCCAGTGGGGATGCGAACCAGCAACCTTCTTGCTGTGAAGTGACAGTGCTAACCACTGAGCCACCATGTCCCCTTAAACTTATACCTAGTTAATCCAATATTCTGTGACAATCTGCACTATACGTTTGTTACGCCACTATACATTACTACTCTATTTCTATGGCCAGGTTCTGCAGTTTCATCTGGATTTTCATTGCAATCACATTGTTAAATGTTACATGCTAAATATTTCTCCTCATTGCCTGAAACCAGGGGCGTAGCGGACATTTTAAAAGTGGGGGGGACGGCTATATGAGATCATACGTTCATATAATTGTTAATCACCTGTTTCTAAATGGTCTGTCTCTTAAAGTGAGGGGGACGTATTCCACCCCCCCCCCCCCCCTACGCCCCTGCCTGAAACATAATAGACCCTTTTCACATTTCTGGGTTTTTAAGTGATTGCGTTAATTGTTGTGTAAACTTAGAGCGCAGTGAACAGGAGAGTTGAACAATTTTTTTTTTCACGATCCCATTTGCTGAAATAATAAAAGAAAAACTCCACAATGGTCTTATCAAAACTTTCAGAAAAAGGAAAAAAAAAAAATTGTGTGAGACTGATGACAACAGCCTGAGGAGAGAATAACGCCAAATTTACCATAGCCCCATAGACGCTGCATTAGAAACACCTCGCATAAGTAATTCATTTTTTTGTAATTTGACGCAAAGATGATATAATACAGTCATAAATGCATATACGTTTTAAAAAAAAATTAAATATTAAAAAACTTTCAAGGATTTAAAATTACGATGACCGTTAAACGCATCATAACAGTCTTGTGAAAAGGGTCCATAAATGTGAGTAAATTATTACAGCATTTACATTTTTTTAATGAACTATACCTTTAAGAAAGAAGCAGATAGTAAAAGCCTGTTATCCGCTTGTTAAGTCGTGATGAATTGGTGACGTATGGAGTACTGTTTCTGGGTCCAAGATGCTATTCATTTATGGCCAAAAGTGAATTTTATATAAAATCATAGTGTACACAATAGTCTCTGGACTTGCTGCATTAAAAATACCAAAATTGTAACAATTTATAAAAACAATCACTTTCTGGCATCGGATAATAGGCATGTTTGTTTACATATATATATATATATATATATATATATATATATATATATATAACAATCATGATTTTTGAAAGTATTACATCCCTTGTAAACATTTATTATTACCATTTGATGAGTCTCCCCATACAGTTTGATAGAGCACTTGGACCCGGAAGCCGCTTCGCGTGACATCACACTTAACAAGCAGATTACAAATATGATGATGACGTTTTCTTGTCACAGTTCCCACAAGTCTTTTCGCTTTTCTTTACAGGTTATGTTCTCAACTGCAATTAAATCAGAATTACATTTTATAGGCACATGGATTATTTGCCTCCTCCAGTGCTATTCTTTACTTAATCCACTGCTATCAGAACCATTAGACACACTTGAGGACGGACACCATTAATTATCATCTTATAACAATTTGGCTTCACTCTTATAAGGCTACTTTGTGGTTTTATCTCCCGTCATGTCATCTGCTGTTTTAATCGATGCTTAGAAAACATTTGCCTCACTTAAGAGCCTTGTAAAATCAATGTGTTTTACAGATGTTCGGCCATAATGCCCAGTCCCTGCTTTTCCAAGCGTACACCGATTAAGTGCCTTCATTGTCAAGTGTGTTATTACATCTACTAAGACTCATGTGCATTCTCTCAACATTCATACATCTTTAATAGTGCTTTTTTGCACTGAAGCAGCTTATCTCGCTTGACTTGAATTAATGATATAATTAAATCTACCGTTTTAATTGATACCTCCACAAGCTTGGGTATCTGGTTAGAGATGATGAGATGTTTCTCCTGTAATGTCTGATGGCCATAATTAAAAATTAAACTGCTTTCTAAATTTGCTCTGAATTGTTTGATTTGTGTGATATTTCTCTGTAGAGAAGCAAAGATGTAACACTAAATTGTGAGCACTTCAATTCATATTATAGCTACATTTTATGTGTATGTTGTGACACATGGTATACAGGTCTATTATTGTATCAGTTAGGAATACTATCTCAGTAGTCATTAGTATGATTACTATTTGTTCAAATTACACATTTATGCTAAGCTTTTAATAACACACCAATATTTTACAGATGATTCACTATCTGGCCATATAAGATTTCCAACACAGACTCATTCTGAAAACGTAGCCCTATAGACTTTTTTTGGAAATCTCGAATTATGTAGCCAGAAGTTTGCTGCATTTCATCTTTAACCCTCAATGGCATGGTTGCCCTCAGGCAACAAACCAGTGTTTTTGGCCCACAACCCAACCCCCCCCCCCCCCCATTACATTTTTACAAATAAAATAACACTAAAAACCTAATAATAAGATGATGATTAATACAATTTGAGGTGTGTGTTGGTTTGACCTTTCTTCTGGGGGAAAAACAGCCATTTTTGGAACCATAGTCTGCTTGAGCACACTTCAGATAGATTTCACTTTTTAACATGTTTAAATTTAAATATATTTATATCAAAAATATGTGTGATATGCATGGATATGTGGAGAAGCATGTGTGATTGAGAAAAGACACTTTTTGTTATCCATATACTAAAAAGGAAGTTTTTCATTTGTTGCCTCAAGTCAATATTGTGCAGTTAGACCACTTTTATAAAAACAATAACATCCTATGTGTGGAAATGTGCAGAAATGAAGAAATTTCAATGTAATATATATATATATATATATATATATATATATATATATATATATATATATATATATATATATATATATATATATATATATATATATATATATATATATATATTGCTTTACTGTATACTATTGCTCACAGGAAATGGATGTTGAAACATTTTATGGAGGTAAAAAACAAGATTGAGCAGTAACTCTATGGCCTTGCCTTGCCTAACTTCCGACAGCAAGCTTCAAGTCACATTAGCTATGTTTCCATTCAAATATGCAAATTAACTTTGCAAAAATCCACAGTTCTGCACAGTTTATCTTTAACCCTGATTAAACAATTGAGTTCTTCAGGCTTGTTTGAAACCCCTTACCTGGGTGTGGATGGCTTTCCTGCTGTTACAGTTAGTCCAATTAACTAGCCATGTGTGAAAGAGAGTAGGACAAAAACGAGGACTTTATCTGGATTGCTTTTGAAAACACTGTCGGTTGGGTTTAGGGAAGTGAGTGGGCGGGTCAATCGGTGCTTTTGAAAACACTATTGGTTGGGTTTAGGTGGGTCAGTCGTTCACTCAGTCAGTCAGTCAGTCAGTTAGTCAGTCGACAGCGGCCTCTGGTGGATTTACGTGAGAACAGCAGGTGTGAATGGCACTCGCGAGTGAAATTTGAGATCTTAAAAAGCATGCAGCGGCCTCTGGTGGATTTGCATAAACAAAAACTGCAAAAAACGTAGCTCCTGGGACATATTTGGTACTCTACAGAAATGTAAATAGTGGTACGTTTTCAGAACGAGCCTGGATTGGAGATTTCATTATGGATATTAATCTTACAATCATGTTTTTATTTTATTTTTAATTTTATTTTAATAGTGTTAACTCTGTGTGTGTATATTAGCATTGTTTGTTGTTTGTTTTTGCATTAGATAACCTGTTTGAAAAGGGAAATGGTAATACCTAATAAACGGATATCATTAATGTCAGGTTTCAGTATAACACTAGCTCATTGTTTGAGGATTTAAACTGTGAAATATATATTTTCATGTAACCTGAAAAGTGTTTACATGATTTTATTTACTATATAACTGAATTGTATTATATTAGGGGAGAGCGGGGCACAAAGTAACACTTTTTGTTTTTTGCCAAGTATTGAACAAAGTAATGGGGTTAGACAAACCCTATTTTTTTTACCAACAACACACAAGCTGTCCTACAAATTAGCACTGGTCGTATGATCGCTGGATCTATGGTTCCTATGCAGTATTGCCAAAAGTGCCAGGAGTAAAAATGTTACTATTTACCCTACCTGCGGGGCAAGTTGTAACTGGCAGCGGGTTAGTTGTAACACATGCTTAAAAAGGCAGATTTCACACAATTCATTTTAATCTAAATAGTAGCTATATTTCCTCAGTACTTCCTCAGTATTTATTTATTTATTGGATAAACACATTTACATTTATTTGCATTATTATCCATTATTGTACAATGTATTTATTTGCATTATTAGCAATAAAATGTTTTTTTTAATTCTTTTAAAAAACATTTTAAATAAAAATTTCTCAACATTACGCTCAAAATTCACAAATAATTTTGTTAGTTTAATTGGTGTCCAACAGTGTGTGGCTTATTTGTAATACCCTGTTACAACTAACCCCGCTGTGTCATGATTTCCTCAAAACTTACTAGCAGTTACTGTGTGTTTTTTACATCTTTCAGAATGGTTTCATCTTTTAGCTTAGAGGACGATAATCATTCGTTCATTCATTTATTTTATTTTCGGCTTAATCCCTTTATTAATCCGGGGTCGCCACAGCGGAATGAACCGTCAACTTATCCAGCACATGTTTTACACAGCGGATGCCCTTCCAGCCGCAACCCATCTCTGGGAAACATCCATACACACTCACTCACACTCATACACTACAGACAATTTAGCCTTCCCAATTCACCTGTACCGCATGTCTTTGGACTGAGGGGGAAACCGGAGCACCAGGAGGAAACCCACACGAACACAGGGAGAACATGCAAACTCCACACAGAAACGCTAACTGACCCAGCCGAGGCTCGAACCAGCGACCTTTTTGCTGTGAGGTGACAGCACTATCTACTGTACTGCGCCACTGCTTCGCCCATGACGGTAATCACAACAAGGCACAACATAGGCTACAAAGGTCATTTTTATGGGTCAGGTAGAAGTCCCTCCTTCATGTTTCACTTTGTATATTATAGTCAGAGAAACTGAGTGAATGAATTTGACTCTCTTTTGCTATGTTTACATAATCGTTAGAGCTGTTTTATCCCACAGCAGTCCCTGTAACCTCCCTAAGGAGTGGTTCAGTTAGCTAGGAGCCTTTTAGAGGAAATTTCTCCTACAAATACACAAAAACATAGACTTTTAAACATGCCAAGCGTTCACAATATGCTTGCATTTGGTGACCTAATGAACTACACTAAGTACACTTAAGTCATTTGTAAAGGTTAGATCAGGTACAAGTAGTTAATAATAACCTTGCAGGTAAGATAATAATAACCTTGCAGATTAGTTAAGGTAACAAGTTTATCCTTTATTATGTGCAGTATCAAACAGCTTGCTGTTGTGAATAGAGTACCAGTTTTAAAAGGGGACAGAGGATACATCTATGCATGTTTTCATTTTTAAATGAAACCAGCTTTAAGAAAGTTTTTTGGTTTTTTTAAGTCTTTACTTTGTTTGGTATTGTAGTTATCTCTCCTGTTGAACGTTTGCTTTTAATCTTAAAGTTATTTTCAGTCAATCACAACTCTGGCAAATGAACCATAAATATGCATTAATTTGTCATATGCCCCTGGAGTCTCTTTGCTGTTTCTGCTTCATAAGTGTTTAGTAATGACTCACTCGACTCACATGATTATGGCCGTGAAACATTAACTTGCAAACATGTGATTATGGGATTTCCATAATGTGTAGTTTTATGTTCCTGCGTGATCTAAAGCTACCTTGACCTATACAGGTTTTGCTTGTTGTTTTTTTAAATGAATGATCCATACAGTTGAAGTCAGAATTATTAGCCCCCCTGTTTATTTTTTTCCCCATTTTTGGGGGGAGTTTTAACGGAGTGAAGTTTTTTTAAAACACATTTCTAAATATAATAGTTTTAATAACTCATCTCTAATAACTGATTTATTTTCTCTTTGCCATGATGACAGTAAATAATATTTGACAAGATATTTTTCAAAACACTTCTATACAGCTTAAAGTGACATTTAAAGGCTTAATTAGGTTAACTAGGCAGGTTAGGGGAATTAGGCAAGTTATAAGCCCCTTTCACACATAGAGACCTTTCCAGAAAATTACCAGCAAGGTCTGTATGTGTGAACAGGCTCTTTTTGAAAATACCAGTAAATTCGTTCTGGCAATTTTCCAGAAAGAAAAGTTGTAACATTACCGGTAATTTGCCGGAATGTTGCGCTGTGTGAACGCAGAAGGAAGATTGCCGGAAAGAGCGCGTTCACGATTAGAACGCGCTGATGTGAGATGTCTATTTTAGCCAATCAGAACACAGACGCATTCACGTCCACACGGCTTATGAAAATAAAAGCTTTTGAATATTTTTCCAGACACATTTAGCTGCTATATGTTAGTTAGATAACGTTTCTATGTTCCTTCTTAATGTCAACTGTGTAAAAAATTATCGATAAAATGCTTATGATAAACCGCAGATTGTTTACCTTCAAGCTGTGCTTGACGCGTATGCACGTGAAGGTGCCAGTGAGCGCCAGCATATACACATATTATGAACATCTCGACATCTGAAAGTGTTCCTCCATATATTTTCATCAAAGTTGTTCACAATGCTTCTCCATCCACAGAATTTGTAATGTAGTGTGTAAACATTTAGCTCTGGTTCGCGTTTCTGTCTTTGGATGTCTCACAAAGCAGCTGCATGAATGCTAAAGCTTTAAATAAAAGTGAAACAATCAAGAAAAGCCCTTCTATGTGTAGAAATACAAGCGCAGTCGTTTTTACAGTAGGTCATTTCTGGGTAATGATGTCAGAATTTACCGGTATTTTGGAATCGATGTGTGATTGGCCTTTTCCATAAAAATTCTGGAACGTCCATGCCTGTGTGAACACCTTTTTAATGAACTTACTAGAAAAGTCATTCCAGAAATTTTCTGGATATTTACCGGTATCACTGTGTAAAGGGGCTATTGTATTGCACCGAATCGGTTAGACTATCGAAAAAAGATATAACTTAAAGGGGCTAATAATTTTTAACTTAAAATAGTTTAAAAAAAAATTAAAAACTGCTTTTATTCTAGCCGAAATAAAACAAATAAGACTTTCTCTAGAAGAAAAAAATATTATCAGACATACTGTGAAAATGTCCTTGCTCTGTTAAACATCATTTGAGAAATATTTAAAAAGATAAAAAAAAATGTAAAAATTATTCTGACTTTAACTGTATGTGGTGAATGCACATAGTCACATGGTCATGTAACTGAACACTTTGCCTAGTGGAAATCTTCTACACGCATGTCTGTCTTGTCACATTTGTCATATTTGAGTAATGAACTGAGAAATCTAATAATGCCCTCAATAGATAATTGTCTCCTGGGGTGAATTATGAAGAAGAAGTATTAACCCAAGGAAAGACAGTTCTGGTTTATGCTCAGTTTATTGAGATTGAATGGAGGAGTAATAGAGTGCGGGGATTTGCTACTTTCTTAACATACATTCGCCCCGTGCTGTGAAGTGAAGGTCAGGATGGGGGCTGTAATAAAGCTCAAAATCACGGATCAGACAGGAGCAAAGGGAATCTCTTTCCCCTCCCCCGCTCCCCGTGCTCATCTCTTCTATTCTGCCAATATCAGGTGACTACTCTTGGCTGAGTTTCCATAGCAATGTGGGCAGTGGGCGGGGATAAAGAGGTTCTGATCAGTTTTAATGATAGTGTAGTTTGCCTCTCTGAAAAGGAGATGGAAAATCTCTTCCAGGAGGTTTTGATTGGAATGGCAGTGAGATGTGGGATTGGACGACAGGGACCAGCGTTTACAAGTGCAGGTGTGTGTGTGTTTGCATGAGATGGATGATGAAGCTGCGGTGGGATGGGATAATCACATGGATGAGATCTCTGGCAGGGATCCTAATGGCAGACCATGTAGCTTTCCACATGATGAACATTCGCAGTCACTCTTTCCCCATTCTGCCTCAGTGGCGGTGGGCAGCAAGGAAGAACGACCCAGCTATTGTCTTTACTTGCTCTCTGTTTCCCAGGACAAGGGAGACCATGAGTCATTCTTCAGGGCGGTTGGAGAATATAAAAGTCTGTGTGTGTGCATGCTTGTGCATTTGTGTGTGTTTTGCTGGTAGGTTCTTGGCTCACTGCTTTTGCGCCCATCAGACTTGACAGTGGCCAACGACAGGGAGCTGTTTCATCGGCTATAAATACCACACTGCAATGTGGAGCATCGCTGTGGCAGCTGCAGGGGAACTGCTCTGCCATTGCCCACACACGAGGAGAGGAAGGGTCAGGATTACACCAACCACAGACCTTGTTTGACCCCTGCAGGAAAATGATATGTTTTTGCACAAACATATGGTGTGAATGATTAAATTGGCATATTTGCCCTGGAAGCCTTTCATTTGCAGTCATCAAAGTCAATGATTACCTACCTCAGGGCTTCATTTAAACCAGAGGAAATTTGTCGCACAACACCACTTACTTTCCAGAGTTCTCCATGCCCTTGCCATAGTCACAGATGAACATGAGCGATTGTGCCAAATGCACATCTGCAAAGGCAGTTGGTAGACTCTCTCAGATGCCAGGGTGAACAGTCCGCAACAATTTGAGTTGAGAACCTTGTTTTGAGTTGAGAACCCAAAGGCACTCCATTTGCACAATAATTGTGTCCTCTACTTGAGCTTCTTGCATACAATCAGGCCAAGGTTACTCTAATTTAAAAAGAGGCAGAAAACTAGCAACAGAAATAGACAGAAATTTTTTTTGCAGGTCCTCGCTCTTTGACTGACATAATTCAAAGAAAACATAATGTATTGTACACCCCATTATTCACCCCACTTCTTCATTTGTGCTAGCAAACACATCTTTATGTCCTACTTGACACACCCTCCGGCACATGCATCAGCTCGCTGGAAAGTGTTGATAGGTACAGTAATGCACAATGTTAGGCAAGCTACTTGAAACATGTAGTATGCTAAGCTATTAGCTACTCTACTTAAAATGTAGCTTAACCACGCTACCCTCTGGGAAATGTAGCAAGCTAAGCTAAAAGCTACTTGGCAAAAGTAGATTAGCTACATCTAAGCTAATTTAGCAATTTTCATTTTTAAATCGAAGCAACTTAAATACGAGTCAATCATATGTTAGTGATCAATAAAACTGTTAATGAAACATGAGGCGTAATTGCTCAGTTCGGTTATTTACTGTAAATAATATTGTACTAAACAGAAACAAATTATAGTATAGAACAGCAAAAAACTAAAAATTCAATAAAACCAGGTGTTGCACATTTAAAATACAATAGTAATTTATAGTAAAGGGAATATATATATATATATATATATATATATATATATATATATATATATATATATATATATATATATATATATATATATATATATATATATATATAAACAACTCTTCATTAATGAATTAATCTACATAATGTAGTATCATTTGTAACCTAATGACCTAATAGTAATTATCATACTATACATAGTATACTCCTCTTCCTTAGTCATCTTTGGGTGGCGACGTCACCAACCTGAGCGAAAGGTGGCAGTAACACACCAAAAAGTTTGTTGTTGACCACCGTAAAACAGGTAGAAGAAGAAATCGTCATTTTCGCCATCATATGGATTTACTTTCATAGGCTAGACACCGGCCTCACAGCTCTGTAAATGTCGGTGCCTTCACTTATTGAGCCGCGATCGGTAAATGTAGCTTGTGTGGATGCTACTGCGCTACTTGAATAAATACAGAAAAGCTATTTGATTTATAAAGTAGCGATGCTACCGACACTCTACTGAGAAATGTAGTTAAGCTAGTAGCGTCACTACTTGTAGCCACAGTACTGCGTAACACTGGTAATGTACTATTTTTGACTAGATATGATTTAAAAACTATTTTTAACAAGTAGCAGATGACTTATATAAATGGAATTGATATACTGTGGTTTTTATACCTTTTGTAGTCTCGCAATTTCGCAATTTTTTTTTACAGCTCATTGTGTTCTGCGTTCTGATTTGCACATTGTGTTCTGCATCCTGATTGGCTGTAGACCATTGCCAATCTATTGCCGCCCTGCCTAGTCACCTGTACAGTACATAATGCGTTCAGCTTGCCAAATTGACATAAATCTTCGATCGCTTGCAGTGTGACTGAAGTGCTGTACTGTATGCTGTGCTGTACTGTACCCATAACGTCGATGAAACATTCTGTACCATCAAAGGCACCCATGGTAGCACCCAAAAGGCAGAGGAAGATACTAACCATCGCACAAAAAGTTGGACTTCTGGACATGTTAAAGGAAGGGAGAAGTTACGCGAATGTTTAAACGAGAGAAAAGTGTGAAAATGTTAATGCAATCTGTGAAAAGTGTATAAAGTGTTAAGTAAGAGGTTTCACAACCTTAAAATATCTCTACAATTGTAATAAATAAAGCTGACTACTTCATGGATTTCACCTATTGCAGGCTTTTTTTAGAACGTAATTCCCGCTATTACAGAGGGACCACGATATACTCAAGGTGAGTGTCTGGTCTGGATGTACATGTTAGCATTACAGAAAACAGTCAGGAAACCCATTGAAATAATCAATGCTGTAAAAGGTATTTAAAGTTTGTAGCATGAGTATTGTGACATCCAACTGAACTGGAATCCTGGATATAGGGCTCTCACTCACAGCAGTGGGATAAGATATTTTTCCAAGGTGTTCTGCCCAAGCCACCAAAATTATATAGGGTTGAACAGAACCTCTCACGCTTAAATTGTGTAGATTCAGTGGCAAACGCTGTTACCTACAAACTCCGTCCCACATGCTTTACAGTGAATGCTTTAGTCATTTTCATAGCAGACTTTAACCCAATAAAAGTCTTTTATCCACTCTTCGAAAAGTGTAAATGGTGAATTAACATTCACCACATGATCGCTAATCAGATCAGATCAGCCATTATTTGTAACTTTAGGTGGTTTCTAAAACAAATATATTTTGAGGTGGCATAGATAAAACTTCGGGTGCATATGCAACCAAAACGTTCAAAATTTCGAGCCCTGATAAAGAAGGTCTAGTAGGTAGTTGAGTAAAAACAAAAATACATCCAATTTAATGAGACATAAGAAAAATTTGAAAATTGTACCACAATCACAAATATTCAGTGAGATAAAAAAAATCTTAGCTGATCACAGAGTTTTCTGAAAAACAAATAATATTCTGTGCATGTTTTACTACTGAATGAGAGGGAAAACACATGTATGATCTGGACAGGATTACAAAATGTACACATGCGAAACACAAATGTACTTGACCTTTTTAAAGAAAGCTAGTCCCATCCAAACAGGCTTCATGCTGAGTACCCAGGGGACTGTCTGAGGTAAGGATGATGGAAGCATTTTTAAGGCATCCAGTCCGCATTGCTAGTCTGCATTGCTCAGCTTTGACCTGAGTGAGACTGCTGCCTCAGCTCAACTGGAGCATACTCAATGGCATCCCTAATGCCTTGTGGATTGCTAACGGCTTCTCTAGGACAATTAAGCATCTCTGCAGTGCTTACAAAGATGGATGGATATCTGCATATACAGCACAGAGGTAGGCTGGGAGAGCAGACACGGTGTCTTTTGGATTTATAAACAAACCAAATTTGCAGGGTAAGGGCACCTCATCCATCAAGCGGCAGTCCTCAAGAGTCATCGGGTCAAGATGGGTCAAGCTCAAACATTGCTACGGTTCAAGATTATCAGAGTTGGACTGTACGTCAGTGAGTTGTTATCCCTTTTATGCATGAAGCAGGGGTGGGGGATTGTTATACTAAGAGGATTCAGGAGGTTTGGCATGATTGGATTTTACAGTGTTCAGACTGATATCTTTAACAGCTTCAAGCATGCAGACTCTCGGAGCACATGATACCGGTAACAGAGGGCATGGGGGGTAATGCAGAGAGTAGCCTAGTTATAGTAGCACCTGCTTTCTTACCAAAATTTTTGCCCTCTTTTGCTATACCTTTGTCTCTTTGGGGCTGTTTGCACCTGGTTACTTCATGCATTTTTTTTTTATTGGAATCTGATCATGAAAAGACAATCCAATTGCTTAAACCGCAGGAGGTGGTCTGGGAGGTAAGTCTACTGTAAAAGCATCTGGTTGTTGAAACCACATATATAAAATTTACTCCTCTCAAATTGTCAAAAATAATGTGAGATAAATAATGTGATGTAGGGCTGCACGATATTGGAAAAATCTGATATTGCGATATTTTATTTTTCTGCGATAAATATTACAATATGAATACAGTTTCGCAAGATGCTTTGAATAGCTCTATTTGATGGTTTTCTGGGGAGACTAACAGTATTCAGGTACAGACACTGAATAATCACAATACAATACATGCTTTTCTTACTTTGTCTTGTTTCTAGTCCAAATATCTTAAAAATTAAAAATAAATAATGTTTCATTTTCACCTTGAGAAGAAATAAGAGTTTTTCCTTAAAACAAGCAAAATTATTTACCAGCTGGGTAAGTACAATAATCTTGTTTTTGCTTTTAAATGTAGATATTTTGACTAGAAACATGACCACAATTCTAAGTAAGATTTTGTTGTTGTTGCATAAATCATATAAATTATGTATAAATAATTAAATGCAATTAATCTTTGTTACACCTCCAAACATCAGAATTTATTGCGTCCAAATGTTTTAAATTCTTTTAAAATGCACAGTCACAGGCCTTAAAAACACATGCAAATGATAAACCTTCACTCTGTTATGGGTAAACTTAGCAGTGACTCTACAAAATCATGTGTGTTCTGTAGCTCCTGCTCAACTATAATTTAGACTCAACATTGCATATCTTGCAATGTAACTTCTGCACATGCTCATATTGTGATATCAATACTAAAACGATATATTGTGCAGCCCTGGTGTCATGTAATCAGGGTTTCTGCAGGGTCTTAAAAAGTCTTAAAATGTCATAAATCTCAAAATCCAAATTTTAGGCCTTAAAAAGTCTTCAATTTACTGAAATACTGTGTTGCAAAATCTTTTTTTAAAAACATGTTTTATTTTCTTTTGTTCATGTAATGCTACCCAATCTGGCCAAAACACATACAATCACCAACAATCCATCTCAATAAAACTTTAAACTTTTTTTTTTATTTGAAAAGGTAATTTTTTATCTATATTTATCATAATGGTTTAATTATTTTCCTTACAATAACATTTGTTTAAAAGTTTCACATGTATTTACTGCAGAGGACACCGACCTGGACAGATTGTTGTCCATAGATTTAGTTTATTATAGTTTTTAAACCTTTTAAACATTTCTTCTTTTTTTATTTTAAAGATGTTTATGTTGGGAAAAAAGTGTATGGATACAAGTAGAGCTTGCTTGTTTTTACACAATATTTAAAATATTTAGCTAAGAAATAAAATAAAAAAATATTTAAATTGTTTATTATTAATGTATTATTAGTAATAAATTATAATATATATTTTTTGATAGGCCAAATAAAAATCTTTTCCATCTGGGTCATTTGAAAAATTCCTTAGCCTTTAGTGCTTTATGAGTCTAAAATTTCATTCATAATGGTCTTAAAAATGTCTTAAAAATTCTTAAATTTAACCTGCAGAAACCCTGGTAATAAATAATGTGACTTGTGTTATAGACAAGAATACGACATAGTCAGATGTAACAATGCTAATGCAACATGCAAGGAAAACGCCAAAGATGACATATTGGAATGTTTGTTTTGTTTTATTTTATTTTTTAGTTTCATTCCATTTTTACCATTTACCATTAAGCAAAAAAAATAGAATGCTAAATTATTATCAAACAGCAGCTTCAACATCAGAGACACATCACACACATCCTGTAGCCTATGTATGAAATCATTTGTATGCAGAGTAAGATGGCTTACGTTTCTTAAAGAACTAGTAATAAAAGCAGTGTGTTTGATGCTTTAGTCACAACCTAGTTAAATTAGCATATAGCACGAGATTTGAAGATTGGATTTATATCCGTTTAGCGGAGATACATTTATGTGGCCAAATGTAAATGGAACCATTTTCAAAAATCAAATCACTATGCGATCTGAGAAAATGCATGAAGTGGCCAGGTGTAAACAGACTCTTTCTGTTTTCCTTTTATCTATTGTTTCTGCCCTCTAAAACTGCCTCTGCATTCAATTGAATTGAAAGTTTACAATGGAGTATTAGAGGGAATTCTTAATAAGACCCTGCCAGGCCTTCTTGCTTGAACCTTAACATGGAGCACAAGTGAAATATTTGCTTTTCACTGTTGCTGTTTACATAAGCTGAATTGAACAGTTAAGTTGTTGCTCATTGTTGGTTTTCTGTACAAATCTTGGCTATACCTTTTGGCTAGAAGCCCAGCTGCCCCACACCCACTGTGTAGAGTTGTTAGCCTGGGGAGTTCGGCTCAGGTGGGCTCTGCTGCCTACGCAGAACAAAAACTGCTGCAAACCACAACCGGGTTTGAGCCAGAAAGTGAACTCAAATTGCCATCGGAACTATTCAACGTTTTCATACTGCTATACTTCACAATCACTAGTTTGCATGCCAGCATGCTGCTTGCCTTTTTATATCCCATACATCAGTTAGTCCTCCAAACTATTACAAAGCAAGTAACCGCTGGCAATTTAAAACTTAAATCTGGACACTCAAAAGGGTTATGTTCACAGTGTTTATCAGCTGCCGGTGGTTTTCAGTAGCGCTGCACAAGGCAGAAGATGAGTGGAATGCTAATTTGGTAAAGAGCCAGAGGAGCAAACCTCATGTGACACTGATGACAGAGAGACAGGGAGCTGAGTAGAGATATGTCACATTCTGCGTTCTGTCCTTTTCTTCACTTCCATCTTTTTTGAGCAGTGCAGGAAAAGTCTTGGCAGATTTTAAAATGGTTGAGCAAGCACCCTTTCCCTTTTCTTTTACTGTACAGGTAAAGGATTGTTTGGTTACAGCACCCTTTCTTTAACCTAGCTTTCAGTCTTTTCATCTTTCTGTTGTCTATTTCCTCCTTCTGTCTTTATTCTTGCATTCACTTTGAAATCGACTGCTTGTCGAGCAGCATCTTTGAGCTAGGCTATCGACTACAGTTTAGACACCACAGAGTAGCATTAGCCCATGCCAGCGAGAGGCGTATAAGGCGGAGAAGATCTTGTTCGGAAAGATAATCTGATCAGTGGATTTGTCGACTTAATTTTTTGCTAATCCTCATGGTGTTGTGGCGAGCCCTTTTGTGTTGAAAAGGCACAGGTTGTCTTAATTGGGATCAAGAGTGGGATTGCCACTCATGCCAGCTACAACATACTTTGGTTTAACAAGCAGAATACGTTATACTATTTAATGGACATTGATTTTACCGAATTGTTCAGCAAGGCTTCTTATTTTGTCAGAGTGTATATTGAGACATACTGAATTGTGTAGTTAGTTGTATGATTTTAATTTGTTAAACTATATCACCTTTCATGGGTATTCAAGAGATTTGGGTAACTGGCAAAATAAATACTAGCAACAAAACAGGGGAAACAAAAAAGACCTTGATCTGTTTAGATTACAAACACATTAATGATAGCCAGGCATTAACCCTCAGCACAGAGATGCTTGTAGTTTACTTTTGTACTTATCCTGTGGATATTTTTCTGGCCCCACTACAAAAAAGGTGGTGTTACCAGTGGCAAACTGGGACAGTATTGTCACGTAGTAATGATATTACCTCAGGCCACCTATCGCTGTGGTGGTAAGGTCGGTAAGTGATGTAAAGGGGGGTAAGATTGGTAAGTGAAGAGCGGGTGGGTGGTTGGAAGGAGATCAGACAGTAAAGTGGATTTTACTGCAATCAGTAAGTGAAGAGCTTGGGGGGTGGGGCGATTGGTAAGTGAAGAGCATGGGGGGGGGGGGGTAATTGGTAAGTGAAGAGTAGGGGGGGGGCAATAGGTAAGTGAAAAGTGTTGGAGGTGGGGCAATCGGTAAGTAAAGAGTAGGGGGGCGGTTGGAGGTGATCAGAAAGTGAAGTGGACTTTGGTGCAAAGGTAAGTGAAGAGCGGTGGGGAGCGGGGCGATTGGTTTAATACTGTTTGATATGTGAAGAGCGGGGGGGGTTGTTTAGGGTTGAAGGTAATCAGAAAAAGACGTGAATTTTTGGTGCAATCAATAAGTGAACACTTTGGGGGCAGGGCAATTAGTAAGTGTAGAGCTTTGGGGGCGGGGTGTTCGGTAAGTGAAGAGGGTGGGGGGGTTGTTAGAGGTGATCAGAAAGTGAAGTGGATTTTGGTGCAATCGGTAAGTTAAGACTTTGGGGGGTGGGGCGATAGGTAAGTAAATTGTGTTGTAGGGCAGGGCTATCGGTAAATGAAGAGTGTGTGTGTGTAGTGGGGGGGTTGGAGGCGATCAGAAAATGAAGACGGTGGTAGAAGGTAAAGGGGGGTTAGGGGGTTCGGTGGGTGGAGGGTGAATGGTGAAGAGCTGAGGGGGGTTTTGGGGTGAGGTTGGGCTGGCCACATTTACACATTCACGATTGACCGTCAGGCTAGGTGCTCCCTATGGCCAGTCCACCCCTGGGTGTTACCATAGACTTGGTTTGGTTTAATACTGTTTAAAATGAACAAAAGAAGTGAATAAGAATAATAATAATAATTTCAAAAGATGATGCCCAAGGTTCTTTGCCAATAGTTTTCATTTTCAAGAATTTTAGTCTTTTGAGAAATTTATTATCTTTTGTAAAATCTCCAGATTACACCAACCTCCCGTTACACCATCTGGACAATTTATAAGTCCACAAAAATATCAGAATGACTCCAGGAATTTAATTTCCCCTCATAATTATGCTAAATTAAAATAGTATGTCACATGATTCTTTTACAAAACAAATGTATTATGTTTTTAATTTGCAATGTTCTATTCAAATTATGCAGCAGTCTATAATTTCACTCCATGACAGCTATAAATTAATAAACACATTGGAAAACAATAGCATACTGTGATGGGTTGATAATTATAGTTATCAACTCATTCTAACTGATCCTTACCAGATGAACAGAAATAATGGAAAACCAAACATTTACACTCGCAAGAGAGGAAAACACATATAATAGAAAATTCACAACACCTGCCAGAGGGGCCATCGGACCAACCTTATCAGTCAACTTTGAACACACTTAAAACTGGAGCTGTCTGAGTTGTAAAAAGGGGGAGGAGAACTTTGGTCACTGTTCAGTCTCAAAACCATGAAATCATAATAATAAGAGAGCAGAGGAAGTGGTTGGGAACATGCATTATCATTTTTCAAGCTGTGTTGTATGAACCACTGACCATAAAGGATGCAGACAGCAGAATTGTTATGTGTTCTGTTTTGCTGAGGACCTGGCACTGGATATGCTGCCCTCTTTAGCACTCGACTGACATCCATGCTAATCAGTGTGCCTAGTGACAGACTCTGCACTGCTGCACGCTCAAGTTTGGTGCAAATGGATGTTTCGGTTCTTCACTGATTTGCACGGTTTATTGGGGTGATCAGAGCGTCTTTTGTGAGCATTAACAGTCGCGCATAAACAGGCTTTTCGGCATGGGGAAATAGAATTTCAGGCCCGTTGAGATGCCCTTGGGAGGCAATCATAGAGGCGCTAAAGCTTCTGAATGCCTGTGGCCTACCGCATGGCACCACAACATTTATTTGAAATCACTCAACATTATTTATTAGCAGCTTCCTCTGTGGGGTTTTGTATGTTCCATTTATGCGCTTATATCTTACCTGCATGCTAGCTGGAAACCTGGCGTGACATTATAGAGCGTTCTAGCAGGAGGTAACTTGCGAGAGAGGTATCATTTGTCTGAATGAATCACCTCATCTCCTCCTCTCATGCCGCACACCCGGTGATTTTTACAGCTCGGTGTAATTGGCCACTCTGTTTCCCATCTGTTGCGTGCTTGCATTGCTCGTCATATTCCCTCTGCTGTCCTGCCCACCCTCGGAACCAGCGGCACAAGGGAGTTGTGTGTTTTTGCCAACAAGTGACGACAGAAGCAAGATCAAATAGAATTCATAAAAGTCGATAAACATCCGCCTGCCATTTCATTATCTCTCGTTCTCTTCACGAGCTAGAGGTGTGGGTGCCATTTATTTCCTCAGAAGAAGGCCTCTCCACTTCTCATGAGAACTTTTCCATTTCACATTCTTGCCCTCAGCAGTGGATCAGACTGTCCAAGTTACTTGCGTCTCCAAACTCCACGATTCATCACTTTGCTTTTTGTTTGCCTTCTTTCCCTGAGTCAAAGAGTTGTGGCCCATTACATATATGCCATGGAGTTTTTGTCATCTTTAGTTCAACTACAATACTAAGTTTTTTTTTTTTTTAGTTTAGTCAAGGTTAGACTTTGGAATATAGTTCAAGCTGTTGGTGCTTTTTTTGTGGTGAGGAATTGCGCTCCTCGATCAGCGATAGCCTGTAAGACATCACAAATTGACTTTTCACAAGAAATGCTGTTGCTTAGATGCACAGACATACGCTTGTAGTAACACATTTTATCATATTGAAGATACAGACAAAATATATGCTCTCAGTGTTCCTGTTATGATTCATTTTTCTTGTCTAATGTGTTGTTATATTTAGAGTTGGGTCGATAGACGATGTCTATGGTCGATAGATGTCACAAGGCTGAGCCGGCATTGCGATCCTCCGCCCCGCCCCTCGCCGCCCCCTTTCGCAAACTCGCTCGTGAAAAATACACACTTAGGCCCCGTTTACACTAATACGTCTTAGTTTTAAAATGGCATCTTAGAACGAAAGCGATCCACACTGGTGTTTCATCTAGCATTTCTGAACAGCCCTCAGTCCACACTATACGAATACCACTTGCTGAAAATGCACATAACGTGACCAAACACACAGACACACACACACATACTGTCATGCGCAAGCTCCAGCTTCAGCTCAGCGGATGCTTTGAGTAGTGCACGTTGGACAGTTTATCAAAGATGTCCTGCTGTATGGTGTCTTACTATAGTTGTTAAATGTGATATTTAATTCATCTTGTCTCTGTCTAATGACTCTTCGGTCTTTTGAATCCATCAGGTAACGTGTCACAGCGTCAGTACACTGCTTCAATCTTTCACTTTCACGCTTGTACTTAGTAATTTTAGCAAAAACGTCAGATACTGTTGGTTGTGCACCTTTTTTACCAATCAAGTTTGTTGACGCCATTATAACGACAGATCACTCTGCCTATTCATGCCAGAGTCCCACGGAAAAAAGTGATTGACAGGTGGTAATTTGTGTGTAACTTATCTTTATTTATGTGTGATTTGGTTATGGCTAAAGCAAAGACCATGCGGGTCAGGTAGTTGAAACGGTAAGCTACAAATAATTAATTTGTTATGAATTAATTAGTTATTCATCGTCTATCGGAATGTTTCACATTAGACATCGTACAATGCCAAATTAGTCGACATCGCCCCAACCCTAGTTGCATTCTTACTTTGTTTCTCCTTGTTTCCTGTGCCACGCCTTTTATTTTTCATTTGATTGTTGTTTGATTGCGTTCCCTTGTTTTCTTGTTTTCCGATCACATGAAAAAGCCGCTAAATGCCACTTCCGCCAAAAATGAGCTAATGACATTGAGCGAATACTTTAGGCACGTAGTTTACCATCAACAAATATTTTTTTCTTCAAATCATCCAAATCCCAGCGTCAGCCCATTAAGAAGTGATGTTTTATAAACAAATTTCGGAAGGAGCACGCGCAGAAGTTTCAGTATCAAATACGTCATTGACAATTATTCTATTATTCAATCAGTTCTTGAACAAATCCCTATATAAACCAAAGCTGTCTTACCTGCAGCATCTCACGACTTTAGCATCCCTCCACCACCCCATCACCTCACCTCTTAAGCATTACAATCCCGGGGGGAGCATTCTGGGGCCGGGCTAGATACTTCGCTCGAATCCCAATTCCTCTCTGTTTCCTGATAAGGGGAATAACTCGAGTTGAGGTGTCTCCCGAACTCAGAGCCCTCTCCCCGGATAGCACGCCAAATACGCTTTATTCTGAAACGATTGCAAGTGTGAACTTGTGAAATAACAGTTTGTTTGCAAAAGCCTCTAAACGCCACTTTCCTTTGACAGCAAAAGCCGCTATGTCCTGAGAACCAATCAGAAGGTGTGAATCATATGTTTTCAATGTAATGGCACGCTGATAGATTGAAAAAGATAGCATTTGATAAATTAGACGAGCCTGTCCGACTGTCATTGAATGGCAAATGAAAACGTCTCTTACCTCAAAACTCTGTGCATTATAAGAAAAAAGAAAACATACTGTACATTCGGAAGTGTAGCATGCATATATATATACACTTATTATTTTTTAACACATCTATAGTTATGCGGTGGCACAGACTTAGACCTTTTTTTTGACCACACAGAAACAGCAACACGTGCGGCATTACATCCCTTTGTTGCAAAAAATCGGGCCTGATACAGCAACACATGCGGCATGAAGTCACTTTGTTGCAGAGACGCTATTGATTAAATGCCGGCAAAGTACAGTAGAACATGGAAGTAGCTCTGGAGGTATTATAAAGTTTATGACGACAACATTGCCATAGCAAACTGTGAGATATGTAAACTTAGGATTGCCTGCTTGACATTTCTAGTTGAGATACTTTTTCTTTTTATATTAGATTTTTAAAAAAGTCCAAAAAGTGAATAATTTATGCTATTTATTACTTGATTGTTCAAGTTATTTCACAGAAGTGCTCTGTTTGTCAATGTTAAAATATGGAGAATTAAATAAAAAACAAGGAACATCCTAGATCTGTTTATTTGCTCTTTTAAAATTTTTAATATGTATTATAGAACTATCGGATCAGGTTTCGGTATATACTCGATAGATACTCAAAATCAAATGACTCAGACTCGTACTCGAGGGCAAAAAACCTTATCGAGACATGCCTAGTGTTTTGTGTTCAAGAGTTCACACTTAGATACTGCTTGATGCTATTTGCAAGTTTGGCGTGCTGTCCCGAAAGAGAACCCTGAGCTCTGAGATAAATGAGCCCAGGGCTCCCGCCTGGTCAATTAGCATGTAACAAGCTCTGAGATCAAGCATATCTCTAGAGCTCCCCCTGGTAAAGGAGGAAAAGGAGGAGATGGGGCGGAAGGGGGGATTCTTCCAAAACAAAGATAAGGCAGTGGGGTGAAATCTGTCTATTTATTATAGGTTTAGATCAATCTGTTTGGATTATCGCTGGTTATTGGTGAGAGACCTGCAGCGATCAATCATATCATGTGCTTCTCTTGAAGTTAGTTTATAAAACTTTGCTTTTGTACTGAATGTGAATCTGCTTCACACTTGTTTTCTGGGCAGTTCCTGATGTCTGATTCTGATTGCATAGCTGAATTTTCTCCAGTCAGTTTCACATTCAGAAATGGTTCTAATATGCTGGTTTTCAATGTCATATTGGCTTATGTAGTTTCATTGTTTCCACTGTGATTTAAGTGTTCTTTTCAGTGACAATCTGAGCATAGCACAGGCCAAGACAAAAGCTTGTTGTTTTTGGTCTCTGATTAATTGTCTTCCATGGGTTTACCTCATCCAAATGAGGACTCCTACGCATACTGTAGAGCACAGAGGACTCTTTGACTGAATACTCAGTGTACAGTCATGTCAAATTCCTGAGTCTTGGTTTGATCATTAAGCTCTTCATTTTGAACTCAGATTTAAAGCCATGGTGTTGAAATTTTATTTTTTTTGCATTTTTTCTCTCTCTACATAAAGATGTCAAGTGCCATCTTTTTATGAAAGCCTCAGCGGGGTGATGTTGACTAGTTGATGTATGATAAAATTGCATAAGACAGGTTTGTTTATGCCGTTCAGTCAGGAAAACAATGTTAAAAATGCCTTTATTCAAAGGGTTGCAACATTTTTGAGACCTTTTAAAATAGTATTTTTTGTAGTTTATGGAAGGTTTTGAAAAGTAGATACAGTAGGTCAGTTATTCAGTTCAGTGTGGTACTGTGACATTGTCAAACATGTAATGTGCACCCACATGCTTTGCATAGTTTTAACATTAATACATGTGGTAGTCAAATGCTATACTTTATTTCAGGCTGTAATAAAAGGGCTTACTGTTTTAGGTGTGACACACTATGAGCATTTTAAAACATGCCAGTCATGCATTTAGTTTATGAGCCATTTTTATGACTCAAAGCCATGACATTGTCTTTTATAAGCCAAGATCATAGATTGCCAACTACTTGTTTCCTGGTATGATACTCAACCAAAGTCTATCATTAAAAATAAATATATTACTAGTATATGGAAATATTTTCTTGTGGTTTCCTTTGCCAATCCTTTCTTGACTAAAGAACAGATTATAGCAGGTGCTTTAAATATAAATGTGAGTCTTAGAGTGTTTTCACACTTGTAGTTTAGTTCTCTTCATTTATTTGCACACATAAAAAAGCAATAGAACTGAGCATTTAAAACAATGCTGCGCTGAACATTTATTTATGTATGTTTGCATGTGGATTGCATCCGCAAAGTATTCATAGCGCTTCACTTTTCCACAATTTTTTAAGTTACAGCCTTATTCAAAAATGGATTAAATTCATTTATTTCCTCAAAACTCTACACACAATACCCCGTAAAGACAATGTGGGAAAAAGATTTTTTGAAATTGTTGCAAATTTTTTAAAAATTAAAAAACTGAAAAATCACATGTACATAAGTATTCACAGCCTTTACTCTATACTTTGTTGATGCACCTTTGGCAGCAATTACAGCCTTAAGTCTTTTTGAATATGATGCCACAAAGCTGGACACACCTGTCTTTGGGAATTTTTGCCTATTCCTCTTTGCAGCACCTCTTAAGCTCTATCAGGTTGGATGGGAAGCGATGGTGTACTGCCATTTTCAGATCTCTTCAGAGATGTTCAACAGGATTTAGGTCTGGGCTCTGGTAGGGCCACTCAAGGACATTCACAGAGTTGTTGTGTAGCCACTCTATTGATGTTTTGGCGGTGTGCTTTTTGTCATTGTCCTGTTTCAAGATAAACCGTCGCCCCAGTCTGAGGTCAAGAGCACTGTGAAGCAGGTTTTCATTCAGGATGTCTCTTTTGCTGCATTCATCGTTCCCTCTATCCTGATCCTGACTAGTCTTCCATTTCCTGCTGCTGAAAAACATCCCCACAGAATAATGCTGCCACAACCATGCTTCACTGTAGGGATAGTATTTGCCTGGTGATGAGCAGTGCCTGGTTTTCTCCAAACGTAACGCCTGGCATTAGCTCTAAAGAGTTCAATTTCAGTCTCATCAGACCAGAGAATTTTGTTTCTTATGGTCTGAGAGTCCTTCAGATGCCTTTTGGAAAACTCCAGGCGGGCTGCTATGTGCCCTTTACTAAGGAGTGTCTTCTGTTTAGCCACTCTACCATACAGACCTGATTGGTGGATTACTGCACAGATGGTTGTCCTTCTGTAAGGTTCTCCTCTCTCCACAGAAGAAAGCTGGAGCTCAGACAGAGTGACCATCAGGTTATTGATCACCTCCCTAACTAAGGCCCTTCTCCCCCGATCACTCATCTTAGATGGCCAGCCAGCTCTAGGAAGAGTCCTGGTGGTTCCAAACATCGTCCACTTAGGCACAATGGAGGCCACTGTGCTCAATGGAACTTTCAGAGCAGCAGAAAATTTTCTGTGACTTTCCCCGGCCTTGTGCCTCAAGACAATCCTGTCTCTGGGGTCTTCAGACAATTCCTTTGTCTCCATGCTTAGTTTGTGCTTTGACATGCACTGTCAACCCTGGGATGTTATATAGACAGGTGTATGCCTTTTCAAATCATGTCTAGTAAACTGAATTTACCACAGATGAAGTTGCTGAAACATATCAAGAATGATCAGTGGAAACAGAATGTACCTGAGCTCAATTTAGAGCTTCAAGGCAAAGGCTGTGAATACTTATGTACATGTGATTTTTCAGATTTTTTATTTTTAATAAATTGGCAACATTTTCAAAAACTCTTTTTTCACATTGTCATTATAGGGTATTGTGTATAGAATTTTGAGTAAGTAAATTAATCTAATCTATTTTTGAAAAAGGCTGTAACAAAAAAAATGTGGAAAAAGTGAAGCGCTATTAATTGTTTACAGATGCACTGCATGTACATACATGTGGTAGTATTATATCAGCTGAGAACTTTTGAAGAGTATAAAAAAGTGTAAAGGGAGTCAAAACAGGAGTTACTTTATTACACACACAAATGAATAACTACCACAAGACGTGTTTCCAACACCAAATTGAACTGTAATGGTCATTATCGCAAATATTATGTCAAAATCTGTTTTTGTCAAAAAACCACACTCCTACGTCACGTTGCGGTGGGCCTCTAAATCTCTGGGATTTGGGTCCTATTTTAACGTGAGGAAATTTAAAAAGACTTATTGGATATATATCACTCCAATATGATAGTGGACACACACTAACTGAGCAATCATACTAGAGTTCCTTTTTAAACAAACCAAACCTTCCAAAAGTCAACACACCCTTAGATCATGGTCTCAAGGCATCAGTTCATGCACTCCCTGTGAATTGAGCTCATTGACATGTGCGTTTCCATGCTCTGCTTTAGTCGCAGTCATTGAATCCATTTCAATATTACCTGCTTTAAATTTGTAATATATTTGCACACATGAAAAAAAGAAGTTAAGTGATTTAAAAATAATGGACTTTAACTTTTTTTTATTAGTTATTGATTGTAAACCTCTGAATGGTATTTACGATACAATTATTAACTGAAGTAAAACTTTGACAGGCTTGTAATCAAGTCTGATTTTAATTTAAAGTCTATATGAAATCAAAATGTACAATGTTTATTTTGCTAGTGCACATTGCTATTCAGTCATTCATTTTCCTTCAGCTTTGTCTCTGATTTATCAGGGGTCGCCACAGCAAATAAACTGCCAACTATTCCAGCATACTATTCCAGGATACGTTTTACACAGCGGATGCCCTTCCAGCAGCAACCCAGTACTGAGAAACACCCATACTTTCTCACATTCACACATGCATTCATACACTACGGACAATTTTGTTCAGTCAATTCATTTATAGCGCATGTCTTTTGACTGTGGAGGAAACCGGAGCACTCAGAGGAAACCCACATGAACACAGGGAGATCATACAAACTCCACATAGAAATGCCATCTGACTCGAACCAGCAACCTTCTTGCCGTGAGGCAACAGTAATAACCACTAAGCCACCGTGCCGCCCACATTGTTATTTTTTAGGTGAAAATATAATCTTTGCAAGTTAATTCACTGAAAAAAATATTTGTTTTGGTAATCCTCAATCAAATCTGACCATTTGCCTCCATGTTCGACATGTTTTTCAGTTTGATGGCTTCAGGCAAATATTCTTAACCACGCCTCTTTTACCATTAGTTTGCAATGAGGGAATGATACGCAAAAAGAAAACCCTGCCCCCTACTCAAGACTCGAGATCAATTCGAAGGACATCAAAATACTGAAATGAAAGTCTCAGCAACTTCTGCTTCACACAGAATTTTAGAATGGCGTATTTTCTCCGATATGTAATTTTGTTTATTAACTCTATAAAAAAATAGGAGTTGAGCACTCCCTCATTAAACTGAAGATGATTCTTCAAGGCTTTTCTGCATGTACAGCTCAGTCCGAGCAGCCTCAGCCAAATGACCAATATGACCATCTCGAGATCACTTTGAGTCCCTGCCCAGAACCTAGTGACTACCATCTGTCAGACAGTGTCTCCCAAATACACAGGAACACACCCTCAAATCTGTCTCCATGGCATTACCAATTGTTGGTTCGCATCAGTGTTTCTTGATCACTGAATATGCCTCGTTCTCCGCCAGCTAAATTACATTTCAACACACACAGTAATTTGGTGCAGAATGGTGAGGGCTTAATGATGCTGAAACTCATCACCCTCATAAGAAAGAGTTGGGAGTGCAGAGAGGATCTGCAAGCACCATCAGGCCTGACATTATGAACTACTGGAGGTTCTGCTTTGTTTATCCTCTTCTTGTTTAGGTCTACTGTTGTAAAACAGCATTGATTTATTCATTCAAGACAGACTATACTTTTTACATGATGAGGGCACTCATTTCTAGAACTTCTGTTAGAAAACCTATTAAAAGTGAACATACACTAGAATCAATTTAGGTTTATTTATAAATGATTATGGCTCATATGATGATTTAAAGTAGTTCAATTAAGTCACAATTTAAGTTAAATATGCTTACTTAGGGGGCAATCACACCAAACACAAGGCACACCTCACTAGAGGTCTGCATGGGACAATTTTTTTATTATTCAGCCTTTATTCACCCACTGCCAGCTTAGAATAATTTTCTACCTGACTTGACCGTTCCCACTAAATTTAGATTTGGTTTCCAAAACTAATTAAATTGGGTACTACCAAAAGAAAGAGATACCAAATAAAACTGTAGGTTGTGGAAGGATTGTAGGCAAAATGACTGTCTGTTTTTTTTGGCCCTTTGTGATGAGACATGAGTGCCACCTTAAACCTGAGGTTCCAGTCTGGTGACTGCTAAAGGGTAAAACTATGAGCTATTATCACATTGCGCAAAGGGTTGTTTCTTTCCATTTGTGTCTATGACGCATGAAAAAAACTCCCATACATCAGACTTGCCTGATGTGGATTTCCTAACAGCAAACTGACCATTTTCTAATGCAAGCTTAAGGACAGCGCATCTTCATTTTACTCTCCCATGTTGGAAAAGCCCGCTCTGAGAACTGTTATGCAGATTATGCGCACACAGATTGTACGGGGAAAAAAAGCATGTGCAGAAAGCACTGGTCATGCATTCAGCATGTGTAACAGTCGTGAGCACTGTCTGTACAACAGTATAACAGTTGTATAACAGATGTGCTGTTCCAGAATAACGTCGGGACTCGGGAACGCTATATTGTTAGCTCGTTACACCAGAGTTACCAACTTATAACGCATTTTATTCAGAAATGTATTTCTGCACCACAAGAAATCTGGTGGGGTCCCATGGTTTCCGAATGCAGAGCTCTACACCGCACTGCCTTTTTTGGTTGACAAGAAAAAAAGAAGTGCACTGCACTTTTTATGTTGCTAGGCAACTACTGAATCAGCTATGTAATGTAACACGAGCGCTGCTGTTAATATTGTTATAATTGTAATATTTAATAATATTGTGATATTCATGATTATCATACAGTTCTGAATAACTCGAAACAGTGACCACTTGTTTCTCCTCTATCTTTAAAAGTCTCCATAGTCAACTTGACAACACAAACACTGCTGTCACCTCAACAGAAACCCTGCCTCTGCTTCCGTTTTATTGGAGAATAAAAAAAATTGTGACTGATGTATTGATTCAGTCATTTTATACAAGAATCCTGTGTAATCCGAGGTGGAACACTTACATGTAACTGAAGGGCTAAATAATGACACAACTAGGATACGCCTGCAACATTCATGTTGACCCTACTTTTATGTTAATGTTTACTTTAACACCATTCCCAAAATAGCTTTACTGCTTTCCATGATTTAGAATCAAACAAGGGATGTGGTCTTGAATGAGATGCTTGATAATTATCTTCTTAAAGTCCCCTGAGAGGGATTTTTCGTTGTTTGGTTTGCTTGTTTGTTTGTTTGTTTTAAATTTTTAATGTACCAATATTAGCACTGCCCGTGCGTCTTCATCAAACTGCAGATTACACGTTCTTTGACAGCACAAATGGTGAATTGCAAACAAAAGCGCTTTAACAGCCAGCCTTAACACAAGATGAATATGGAACAAATTGGTGGACATGGCCTGAGGAGAAGCCACATTTAGCAGAGTTTATTCTTTAACACCCTTCCTCACTGCTTCCTCTACTCCGTCACTCTGCTCTGCTTTTTAGCCCTTAAGGCAACTGCAAGAACTGTTTTTTTTAAAGGTTTTTTTTTGACGAAGCACTTATCAACATATCATTAAAACTGACTGCAGAGCACCAATTCAAACATGAACATCACTTAGCATAATGTTCACATGCCCTACTAGCAATGCATCCAGGAACTGGAGAATAAACATTTGAACATGTGCATGCGAGTACCCATGCATAAAAAATTCTGTTCTGCTGCTCCAAATTTATAATGGCACAAAGCACGTCTCACAATTAAAGAAGTGAAGTGTAAATCCCTTAGTATACTGCATTTATCTGCATACACTAAGGTATTTGTGCAGTGCACGCGATGTGAATTTCGTCTTCTAACTATGCATATGATGAGCACACAGCTGGCACATGCGCTGGTCTAGCTCTAGACTTGCACTTGCAATCTCAGACACCTGCGCTTCCTCTGCAAGTGACGTCAACTGCAATCGCCACCTGCAGTCTTTGCTACAGACCTCACTTGCATTTGACACAATTCATCATAACTAGCTGCTTTGATGTTTAAATTATTACAAGTAATTTACTACTACATTCATTCATTTCTTTTCTGCTAAGTCCCTTTATTAATCAGTGGTCGCCACAGCAGAATGTACCACCAACTTATCAAGCATATGTTTTACGCAGCTGATGCCCTTCCAGCTGCAATCCATCACTGGGAAACACCCATACACTCATTCACACATATACATTATGGAAAATTTAGGTTACATAATTCACCTATAGCGCATGTCTTTGGACTTGTGGAGGAAACCAGAGCACCCAGAGGGAACCCACATGAACACGGGGAGAACATGTAAACTCCACACAGAGATGCCAGCTGACCCTGCCGAGGCTTGAACTAGCGACCTTCTTGCTGTGAGCCGACAGCACTACCCACTACGCCACCAAGCTGCCATTTACTACTACTATGGAGATGAATATATATATATATATTTGCTATACCACAAAATAGACAAGGCACTTCAAAGAAAAACATATTGTTGTTTTGTGGAAATCACAGTCATCAAAATTAAATAACAGTGATGATTATTCCGATTTGGTAGTGTAGAAATCTTTGCTTTAAATGACTTTTAAAGCAAGCCACAGGACATTACTAGTCTGTCACAGACATCATTAGTCTCTTACAGGACATCACTAGTCTTTCACAGTACTCTTAGGGGCCGATCACAATGAACAGGCTTTTTGCATTGAGAGGTGTCTTTTTTGAATGATTTACTAATGGCCCGTTTCCACTGTGTGGTACGGTACAGTACAGTTCGGTTTGGTACACTTTTATGGCCATTTCCACTGTCAAAAGGCGTACTGAACCAAACCGTACCATACCACTTTTTCGGCACCCTTTTGAAAGGGTACCAAACACAAGAAAGGGTACCAAAAGGCGGAGCCACACGCTCAGCTGAACGCTATTGGTTTACAGAGAGGCGTCATTCGCTTACGCAACAAGCCAGAATGAAAACAAAAAACTTGCCATGTTTAAAATACACAACCGACGAGCCGAGACATTACAGCAGAATTATATATACATATAATAACGAGCCATGGTCGATCTGGGCTCAAACAAACCTTGTCGTCGTCATGATGAACAGCCACAAAGCCAAGAAGAAGAGCAGATTTACCCTGTGCCCCGTAGTTTTTTACGAGCCAGTCTGAGGCGCGAGCGGTTTCGCTTTCTTGATTGCGCTTGCGTGCGTCTAACATTATATCTGAAATAACAAACTTCTTGAGCTGATGATAATAACGTGCGCTTGATTATTGACGTGCTTTTCAAACCCGATCCTGTCAGACACTGACAGACGCGAGAGTGAAGCGCGAAGAAACAAAGGAGAAGCCGGAAAAAAAGGAGCACATTATTTTTCAGCAAACATAAACTGCCTTGTTTAACTATTATTGTTATTATCACCTTTTGGACTAATATGAACTCAGAATGATGGAATTGTTCTCTAACAGAGCCTACATGTGCTGCTGAAGATTACAGACACAGATAAGAGGTTTTCACTGGCTGTGGGCTATATTTTTTTAGGTTGTTTTTGAACCTAAATACAGATGAAATGTCTGCTGTGTGTGTTCTGCTGTAGTTGGTCACATATCGGAGACTGTAAGGGGCTGTATGTGTTTATATATGTTCATTTATTTATTTAATATAATTACAGACGTCACAGTAGTCATTGATCTGCAATTATAATCAACTCATGTTCATAAAAAAGTTAGTAATAAACATTATACAGAAGTATTTATGTGTGTAAAACATCTGTTTTGTGAGAAGTGCTTCTCATATGATATGTGAGCGACCTGTACAGCTTTACTGTAGACATGTTAGATGTTAGACTGTAGAGATTTTAGATTAGATGTAGTGATGAGCTGCAGCCAATGAGAGAGCATATCAGCATGAGCTGAATGACCATGTGCTCAGGAGCTCAACAGAAACGTCTGTGATTAATACAGAATGGGCAACGATGCACTCATTCACTCATTCATTCTGTGTTAACACGGACACGAGAGTAGGCTATATTAACAGGGGAACTAGAATTATGTAACTATTAGAATTACCATACTGGTCATTCTGATCGTTCTCAACATCATATTGTCACGTCATATTTACATTCAAAGCTTCTATTGAGAGGTTAAAATTAAGCTCTGAATGTCTGTCATCATATTTGATGACACCATTACCCTAAAAATATTATCTTTTTTATTAATTTTTTTGGTAATACAGCCTATAAATATGTAGTTAAGAGACTAGAACACTTTCAAACAGAAGCTATTTCCCGTCACAGAATATGCTGTTTTGAAAGATATTTCTGAAGTAAATTTATGTTTTTGCTATCAGAGAGTTGTTTATGTTAGAAGGAAGTTGCTAGGCAAAAAATGCAAGCATATTTAAAGTCACAGCGAAAATTAGCAGACATGCATGCAGTCATTTTGACCAATATGGTAAATGTAGAAATGCTCAGTTCTTTACTGTTTTGTAATTAAAAAAAAAACAACGTTAGAAAGAAGTACACAGATATTTAGGAAACGTCAGGGTGTTATAGATATGTTAGTTTTATTTCAAAGAGTTATTAAATTACAAAAATTTAAAACTTTCTGTGTATCAATCGACTCGAACCTTGCAGATGAGCGATTAATCCGCTGATGCATCAGCTGATTGATGATGTTTTTAAATGCTCCCTTGAAAGCTCGAAACGCTGTCAGTAATTTAATCAGCAAACAAGCAGCCAATGTTCAGCTTTTTCTGACGACTTCTTCCTCAACATTCCAATGGCTGTGATTTGGTAGCTTGACTGAGCTGTTAGGGAACTAGTTGTTGTCAGATCATGTGTAGTGTGACTCCCCTCTTGTAAATCGTTTACGTAGTGTCACGTAGTGTGAACACCACAGTGATTAAAAGACACAAAATCAAGTCACGTAGTGTGAACAGCACAGTGATCTGCCGATGTTTAAAATCCTGTAGTGTGAACTAGGTTTTATGTGCCCTGCTCGCCTCGCATTTTAATCGCCTGCTGCACCTTGAGTTTTTGCGGTTGCACGCATAACTACCCAGCAAGCATTTTTTTTTTTTAAATATGTCTAATGGATGTCTAATAGACGTCTAAACATAGTCATTTTGGCTTAAACAAGGCTAAATTTAGGCATTTAGGAAAATCTTATAGACATCTAAGAATAGGCCAAAACTAGATTCTAGTATAATTTTGGGCTATTCTTTCGATGACAGCCCAAGTTTAGCCTTGTTTTAGCGAAGCTGTCTCTGTTTAGATGTCTATTAGATGTCTATTAAACACAAAATTGTTTGCTGGGTAGTCTCTCAGACATCACTAGTTTCCCGCAGGGCTCTTACAGCACATCACTGGTCTTTCTCAGGTATCACTGGTCTCTCACAGGACTCTTACAGGACATCCTTAGTCTCTAGAATCACAGAATGTAGTATGTGACTCATGAAACATTACAGCCTTCTCGTTTACTCTTAAGTTTAAATAGGATCCTTGAAATGTTGGAAACTGTAGGTTTGTTTTTTTAGTTTGATCTCCACTGAATATCATATAGAGCCCTGGAAGGCACCTTGATTTGAAGGTGCAAATCACAATGTTTCCTGCTACATTTTCTCCTCCCACAGAAAATCATTATAAGAAAGGCTTAATGGGGCTTAATGCATCAACACATTAGTGGTAAAAGGGAACCTATTGATGGTGCAAACTTTATACAAGCAGAAATTAAAGTACAATGCAATAAATTGTATATTTAATTTAAAATAGCCATAGAAACTCTTAAAAGACATTTGATTGGATGGATTTGATCGGATGAATTTCCATTAGGCTTCAATGTGTGTCATTGTCTTTAATTGTTCATCTGAAAACAAAGCCACCATACTGTTACATTTTCTCCCTAAACACAATGCCAACAAAACAAACTGTAATTGGTTACTTTTTTCTCAATACCTTTGATCGATCCCTTGCTGATGAAGTCTACAAGAGTTCACATCTTTTGCCTTGAGTCTGAAGGTCTGCCTACTTCAAACAAATACAAAGACATTTTTCTCACTATTACCTTTTGGAGAGAAAAACCTCCATACACTGGAATAGAAGATTCCTAGAGCACATATTTCTAGTGCCTATGTTTATGCACACGTTTTAATGGAGGATTCTTTGGAAGGCTTGTGCATGCTAAAGCATATGTAAAATGTTTAGCAAATACTTTGTGTTTAGGGGTAAATGTATGTCCATGCATGCTGTATGTAGCTTTGTGCTTTAGCTCAGGGCTACATGCTGTTCACGTCGCCATCATTTTATGTTCAAAACCAATAATCTTACAGGCTCTTCGTCTATTCTTGTAAGCCTGATGGACCCCATTCTCTCACACATAGCCTGCAGTTTAAGAGAAAATTTATGCCCTGTTTTAAATATTGCACACTTGCTCTATTTAGCATTTGGCTCGCATCCATTACATATTTATTTAATAGTCTTAGATTTTCTACTCTGAAATACACTTTAAATTTACATTAGATATCCATCCATCCATCCATCCATGTATTCATTCATTCATTCATTCATTCAATTTCAGTTGTAACAAAAGGTTTGGCTAGTTGATATTTAAATAAATTAGATCTCTTTTTAGCTAGCAGATTTTCTTTACAAAATGTTCAATTACATATTCATTTGATAGTCTTAAGATTTTCCACTCTTAAATACATTTAAAATTTTCATTCATCTATTTGTCCTTCCATCCATCCATCCATCCTACCATCCATCCATTCATTCATTCATTCATTCATGCTCTCATGTGCATCTATATTTGAAATAACGAACTTCTTGAGCTGATGATAATAACGTGCGCGTGTTTATTGAAGTGCTTCTGACTTCCGATCTTTTCAGAAGTGGACAAACGCGAGAGTGAAGCGCGAAAAAACAAAGGATAACCAGAAAAAACAAAGAAGCAAATGATTGTTTCAGCAACCTAAACCATGAACAAACTGCCATGTTTAACTATTATCACCTTTTGGACTATTATGAACTTGGAATGACGGCATTACTTTCTAACAAGAGTTTACATGTGCTGGTGAAGAATAAAGATACATATAAGAGGTGCACTGACTGTGGGCTATATGTTGCTTGTTGTTTTTGAACCAAATTAAGAACTAAATGTATGCTGTGTTTAGTTTTTCTGTAATTGGTAACATATCGGAGACTATAAGGGGCTGTATGTGTTCATATATGTTGCATTTATCTGTTTATTTTATATAATTGCAGACGTTTTAGTAGGCTATTTTGCACTGTTATTGATCTGCAGTTATAATCAAGTTATTGAATATTTATGATTAGAATTATTAAGTATATTAAGTATTTAAAGCATCTGTTTTGTGAGAAGTGATTCTCATATGATATGTGAACAACCCGTACAGCTTTACTTTGAGCGAGATTTCCTCGAGTGCGAATGACATCGACTGAAACAATGGTACCCTTTTGGTAGTGAAAACACAAGCCTGATAAAGGTGACCCGTACCGTACCGGACTGTACCAGTCAGTGAAAACGCACCATTAATGCCAAAAATGATTCATAACATATTCATTTGATAGTCTTAAGGTTTTTTACTCTTAAATACACTTTAAATTTACATCCATCTGTCCATCCATTCATTCATGATCGGTTGTTGCAAAAGTTAGTTGATATGTTAATAAATTAAACCACTTTTTAGCTAGCAGGTTGTCTTTATGCCAAAAATTATTTATCATTTGTTTGTGGTAAGTGAGTGGGTCATTTACCATCTATAAAGTCTTTAGTTGGACAAAAATGTGTGTTGTTGTTGGGTTTTTTCAAAGAAGAGACAGACTGTAAATCTTAGGTTTATGTAACTCCTTAAAGTCACTATGTCAGCTATATTCTATATAGGAGTAAACTAGCACATAGATGACTTCAAAGGAAATAGACAATAGCTAAAAGCCAGAAAAGAGAACGGACAAAAATAAATGTTTCCGAACACTTGTGATTGTGTCAGTGGGAGGAGGAGAGTGAGAAAGAGCAGCATTTGGAGAAATGAGACCAAACAACGTTTTCTTTCAGACTATTTCAGTCTACCCTGCATTTTTCTTTCTCTCTCCACTTCCTTTTTTTTGAATCACCAGTTTGTCTGAGTGGGACCTTAGACACACGCACACACACATGCACACACACACATACACACACACACACGCACACACGCACACACACACACACACACACACACACACACACACACACACACACACACACACATAGAAATATTCTCAGGAACTTAGTTTATTTAGAGGCGGGAGCATGCTGGAATCTTACCAAGAAGTTGCTATCTTAGACAGCATCCGCACATCGCAAACGATTTACTTGTCAGAAAGTCTTTGTTTGCTTAGTGACTTCCTAACACATTAATTGCCTTTGTGGTGAATGTAAGCTCCAACTGAGTTCTGGCTATGTCAGAAATGTCAGGGCATATGCCTTAAGCATAATTGTTTTCTTATTCATTTGTTTACAAATATTTACGGCTTTTTGAATTGCCATGCCAATATAATGACAATTGAAACAGATAAGTGGATGAGGATGTTTCTCTAGATTTTAACAGAAAGAAACAGTGAAATTGAGGAAAATATGTTAGTGTATGCCTTGTTGCCGAAAGTGTTGATGCACAAATATGTTTTAATTAATACAGTCTATGCATGGGATGATAACCGGTTTCAATGTTTACCGCAGTTTGGAAAAGTCTAGGTTTTAGTACTGCTAAAATGTTCTGTTATATCGTTCGCAAGGTATACAGTCGAACTCAGAATTATTAGCCCCCCTTTTGATTTTATTTTTTAAAAGTATTTCACAAATGATGTTTTACAGAGCAAAGAAATTTTAACATAATGTCTGATAATATTTTATCTTCTGGAGAAAGTCTTATTTGTTTTATTTCAGCTAGAATAAAAGCAGATATTAATTTTTTAAAACCCATATTAAGGTCAAAATTATTAGCCCCTTTGGCTATATATTTTTTTCCCGATAGTCTATAGAATAAACCATCATTATACAATAACTTGCCTCATTACCCAAACCTGCCTAGTTAACCCAACTAACCTAATTAAGCCTTTAAATGTCACTTTAAGCTGTATAGAAGTGTCTTGAAAAATATCTAGTCAAATGTTAGCTTAAAGGGGATAAAATAAATCAGTTATTAGAAATGAGTTATTAAAACTATCATGTTTAGAAATGTGCTGAAAAGAATCTTTTCTCTGTTAAACATAAATTGGGGAAAAAATAAACAAGGGGGGCTAATAATTCAGGGGGGCTAATAATTCTGACTTCAACTGTATGTAAGGTCTTTTTAACATATTTTTTATGTGTTGTAAAGGAATCTGTGTTTTTGAAACTAATGAAGAGAGCAGAAGTCCATGATTTATTTGAACTATTTAGCCTGACGTGTTTACTGTTCCAAAATATTATCAATGTTTCTTAAAGTAAAATAAATTGTGTTCAATGGGGAATTTTTTGTTTGCTTGTTTTACACAGACATTTAAAAAGAACTTGTTTTTGTTACTTAATCTGTCAGTGTTGTTTTCATTCTCTCATCTTCAGCGTTTTACATTTTCGCGGTTGTAGCTCCCTGTCATCTGAACTCAGTGATTGACAGCTGATATTAACGAATCCATTCGCGTTCTGTTCTAGCTCAGTGGGCCAATAAGAAGAGCTTGCAGGCTGGGCAAGCATTGCAGGCTTTTGTTTACTGCAGCAAGTTGACATAACAACTGTTTTAAACCATTCCTAAACGTTGCGTTTGGAGTTTTTTAGGTGCAAAGATGCATAATGCGTGAATGTCTCCTATGTCTGCGCATGCGGTGAACATTTTGCTGTCAAAACTGGTCGCACGGCAACAATTTTATGCACCTGAACAAATGCTCCCAAATATATTTTGAGATCGCACAGATAAAATTTCGGGCTCATAAGCGACCAAAACAGTCGCAGTTTCGAGCCCTGACAATGGTTTATAGCCAATCAGAAAGCAGAACTCAATGTGCAAAGCAGAACGCAGAACACAATGCGCTAAAAAAAAGTAAATGTCAAATTACACTAAAAAGAATCCGTGAAATTGCAAGACCGCGAAAGATGAACCGCATTATGTCGAGGGACCACTGTAAACCTTTTGTATACTGTTTTTGTTAGTTTGAGTGATGATGCATTTTATTTACATTAAAAACTAATTCTTTAGTTTTTTGTTAATTTTTTTGTAAGTGTCACTTGTTCTGTTTTTAGTGTAGTTAAAAAGCATTTGTTTTGTTCAATTCAGTTTAAGCTTAAATTAAAACTTTGTAATGCTTGTTAGGCTTACAAAGACATGAACAAAACTGACACTTTTTATCATAATTGTTCACAGGCATTAATTATTATTAATCATTATAATCCCTATTTTTTTACAACTGATCATCAATCAAAACGGAAGAAGTGTGACAGGCTCAGTGGGAATAGGAAATACACTGATGATGTGAAACAGACAGAATATCTTTTGCTGCATTTATGCCATGTCATAATTACAGGACTCACATGCATATTATTCGATGACAACCCAGATGTTCTACTCTGAGCTGTTCACTGACTCGCAATTATGTGTTTCTGCAGCTATATCATGCCAAAATTAATCTGGATAATCTGACGAATCAATACACAAACCACAAAACAAATGATACACGAACATCATTATGTAGATGCATTAAATGGAGAGTTTAGCCACAAGTAAAAACGGTCACACAAATTACTCATCCTCAAGTGGTTCTACATTCATTCTTTCATTATCTTTTTGTCTTAGTCCCTTTATTAATCGGGTCGCCACAGCGGAATGAACCGCCAACTTATCCAGCACATGTTTTATGCAGCGGATGCCCTTCCAGCCGCAACCCATCACTGGGAAACATTCATACACACTCATTCACACATACACTACGGACAATTTAGCCTACCCAATTCACCTGTATCGCATGTCTTTGGACTTGCGGGGGAAACCGGAGCATGTTTTTTTAGTGCAATGTAATCAGAAGATATGTTAGACGAATCATTACAAATGATTACAATGATTATGTATGTATGAACCTAGATGATAACTACTGACCATGATTATTATTCAGACTATATATTCGTACAACCAAAATCTATAATTGTCGCATCCCTAATGGTTATGCAGTTCAAAACATAACATATGAATGTGTCTGAATGTAGAAGAAGCCTACTTGAGCAATGCACTGCTTTTGTTGTGCTTTGAAATATAATATTTGAATGTTTGTAAAAAAGCCACATTTTACAATGCACTGATATATGTAGTTTCAAAATACAATATATTAACATTTCAATGTAGAAAAATACAACGTGGGTGTCTTAAGGAGCAAAAATACAACATATGGGCTCTTAAATGCTTTTGCGTCGTCACTTATATTACAAGTGATATCTCTCTGGCCCCTCATTTGGGATGCTTTTCATCTACTGGCCCCCATGACAAACTAATTGAATAGCCCTGCCATAGAGCAAAACAGACGGAAAAACGGCATAATGCAAGTTTGCATACACCTGGTTAAAGAAAGATGAGTTTAAACAGAGGCTGAAACCTGTCGCTTGGAAACAACCACGTCATTTATTCTTTCAAGGTTTTTTCCTTCAAAATTATCTAAGTTCTGTTGGACGGTTGTGCTCTATTCATTTATTTAACAACAACTGTTTATTAGCAACTGTTTAATAAGTCGAAGGTTTGATACTGATTAGAACTTGAAGTGGCGATGAGGTCTTAAAATATTCTGAGGTCTTTAAAATGCCTTAAAAAGGTATTGAAATTTCCTTTAGGATTCCTGCATATACCCTGATTAAGGCAGTTTTGAAAGCAAAAAGGGGTCCAACCCGGTACTAGTAAAGCATACCTAATAAAGTGTCCGGTAACTGTATATTGCATCACCAAAAACGATTGAGAACATGTCCACGTATTGTGCAATAAGTTGATATATTGATTATTGTGACAGGCCTACAAGGGTAACAAAAAATAAAACTAGACTAGTAGGACTACAAATATTGGTCAAAAAACATTTGCGTTAACTGAAATAAAAAGAAATTATGATAGAAATTTATTTGTAATGTAGCTGTATTAAACGTTGTAGTATAACTTTGGTTTATTTCAGATTACTCTAGTATAATAGACATTGACCTATAATGTGTAATGTAGTTAAGACTAGGCATGGGACGATAACTGTCTTCAAGGTATAGCACGGTTTGAAAAAGTCAAGGTTTTAAAACCAACTAAATTTCCTGCAAAACCGTTCCTAAGGTATGTGTACGATTTTTTATGTCCTTTTTTTAGTATCTTAGTATCTCCAGCAGAAAAGATATCCAAAGATGCCGTTTTAAAAAATCGTTTTTTGAAGACAGCAGAAGTCAATGATTCATTTGAATTAATCAGCCTGACATGCTTACTGTTACAACATATTTCAAATGTTGCTTAAATGAAAATATATTGTGCTTAAAAGGGAAAAATGATTTAGTTTTTTACCCAGACATTTAAAAAATATATATTTTAGAGCTGTAATCATAATACAGTGATACTGTAAAACCGTGATATTTTCATCCAAGGTTATCATACCATCAGAATCTTATACCGGCCCATGCCTAGTTAAGACATGAAGTAGCTGCTTAGCTATAGAACAATTTAGCATGTCTCCACGTGATGTTGCAGAGGTCAGATGGTACAAGTCAGAGTTTAACTGTTGTAATTATGATCTGAGGGCATGAAAATAATTTAAGTACCAAAAGAAAAGTAATTGTAACATAAGCTCGAATGCATCTTATGCATCACTCAGAAAAGTATTGTGACATAAAAGACTGTTGATGTTGCACAGTCTGCCAAAGGGTCGTTTTGGGGTCACACCATGCGATATGACAAGCAGATGTTTTCAGAGACAGCAAAAATCGCAGTTTATGTCCTCGACTAGCTGTCTAAGCCTCCAGATCGCTTGTCATTTTCACATACTCTTTTCAGTGACAGCATATGTTTGCGAACGCTGTGTGTTTTGTGAGGTGCTGGTATAGCAGCATTACAGGCCTGCCAACACCTCCCACTGCTTTTGACCCCTTCAGGAGATGCAGCCATCCAGAAATGCCCATCTGTGCTTCTACCTCCTCCGGCGAGATCTCAGTGTGTGTGTGTATGCGCTTATACCTGGCACTGATCCACACACATTTACAGTGCGAATCCACTGCAGGAGTGTTTGCGGTTTGCCACCGCCCCATCATTCCCATGTGCTTGTAGAGACAGTGCAAGTCTGCAGCTGCTGCCCAGCATGAATAGAAACATATTACAGCGGCGCCCATCACATGCCCACTGACACGTCGCCTTTTATTTCACCTTTAATCTCCAGCTCTGCTGACTTTGAGTAAACACTCTGATCATGAGTCAGTGTTTGTAATGGGTTTCATGACAAATGCTTGGTTTTACGAAGATTATTCGGTTTTTCTTTTGATACGTCAGATATTCATAAAAACAAAATATCCCAAGGGCCATGGAAGTCTTGTGAAAATGATGACAAATGTTAGCTCTGGCTGTCAACCAGTGAAAAAGTGGACCTGTAATTTTCTGTAATGCTTAACATTTTTCTGTTTTGTTATATTATTTGTGAATAGGATGTTCGAGACCAGTTTGTATAATATTGGCTACATATTTCATGTATGTCTTTTGGTAGTGTAAGTTAAAAGAGAATTTGTTTTACATTTACACCAATCATCACTTTCTGTGTGGAGCATTTGGATTATAACTTTGCCACTTTTTAATGTAAAACTCTCACTATTTATTTAACCATTAACAATGATTTTTGCCTCAATAAACTCATAATTTGCTGCTTTATTCATAGTTATTATGGTAGTAGTTAGGTTTAGGTATTTGGGTACGATTATGCGGAGTATGTAGTTCATAACAGCCAATATCTTAATAATATGCAGGTAATAAGCCGCTAGTGAATAGTGAGAAATGAATTACTTTACTTTGTTTAACTCATTTATATATTTTTTCAATATAGAGGAGTGGTTCCCAAAGTGGGGGTCGGGACCCTTTGGGGGTTGTGGGACAATGACAGGGGTCATTTGGTGATTTAAAAAAAGTCAAATAAATTTGATTAACTTATTAGAATTGTAATATTTTAACCACAGAAGATAAAACACTAGACAAGATGCAAATGAAAAGCCATCAGCCTTTAAATTATTATTGTTTTCATAGGATTGGTGTGCTTACATTAGATTAACAGCACAGCAATAGCATCAGCTACAGCCGATTGATTTTATAGCACCAAATGAAACTTTCTGACACCTTTACACACTCACATACATTAAAAATAAATACAGGCCACAACTGAATATTGAGAATGATTACTGATTGGCTCCAAAATTAAACCAAGAAGAAACTTTTGCTGAAAACATTGTGTCCAGCAGTGTTTTTAGTTGAGGTTGATAATAAATTAAACAAAATAATAAACGACTACAAAAACGATATGGTTGTTGTATACTTTTTTGTGTTGTCAATATGCTCGTGTTTATAAAGGCCTGTAGTTGTGCGCAACGTTTGTATATTTATAACTACCTCCGAGAAATTTGGGGGTTTGTTATTTGTTAGTTTAGGGGTCGCGGGCTGTAAAGTTTGGAACCCCTGATGTTGAGAATGGGAAATTCACAATATATGATAAACAATAAAAATGATCTTGAATCGGTCAAAAGCATTTGCCATATTTTCCAACTGCATTCAGCTAGATAATATTAGTAATAATATTTTAAAATGTATTGTTTGTACATTTTAAAGGGGTCATGGACTGAGAAGCCAAAATGTACTTGCTCTTCGACATAAGTGCTCATAGTGCTATAAAAACATCCTGTAAGTTTCATTTCTGGAGATCGCGAATTATGTAACCAGAAGTATGTATGGCTGCATTTTGTCTTTAAATTGAATGCTACGGGGTGGTATGACGTCGTTCATTTTCGCGCTTACCAGCTGATCGCTTACCTCCCTATGGGCAGCTTTCCTGCAGTTACCAGTTTGTCCAGTGGCTCGCTGCGTATGTCAGTGGACTTGAGACACAGAGAGGAGTTAACTGCAACGACAGGGTTGCAGTTAGAACACAGAAAAAAAAGAAAAAAAAAGTAAATAACAGGGAGAGAATTTGGTAAAATCGGAAAAAAAAACATGGTAAAAATCAGGCGATGGCTGTTCTTTCTCTGGACAACTTTTTAAAACTGTGTTTAGGGAAGGCCATGGGCGGGTCAATCAGTGCTTTTGAAAACACTAATGGTTGGCTTTAGGGAAGGAGGAGGGTGGGTCAGTCAATCGGTCAGTCAGTCAGACATTCACTCAGTCAATCAGATGACAGTGGCCTCTGGTGGATTTACCCGAGAACAGCAGGCGCGAATGGCACACGCTTGAGACATTTGAGACCTCAAAAAGCGTACACAACTGCCTCTGGTGGATTCGCGAAAACAAAAACTGCAGAAAAGCGTACGTCCTAGGATATACTTGCCACTCTCCATAAATGTATATAGTGGTACATTTTCAGAATGAACCTAGGTTGGACAAAACCACAGGTTCTGGAATGTTCTATTCTATGATGTAAAAGGGTGGATAAACCCCGCCTCCTCAGAAGATTAACACCCATTTCTACTTCACTGCTTAATTAACCCTGTTAATATGCATAAATGTTAGCCAATCACATTAGTAGGCGTTTACTTCTGAGTCTACAATTGGTCACGTTCATTCAAACAAAGCTTTCTGGTGATTAATGTCAAAAACAGCACAGAACGTAGACAATAACTTTAAAATTATTGTTTTTTATGTTAAAATATTGATTACAATATAGGTGGACCTTAGAGAACAGTAAAAATGAGGTAGTTTATGACCTAATTAATATGGAATTAAATACAGTTTAGCATATATAGCTCTTTATTTTGTTTGTAACTTTTTTCATACATTGCTAATTGGTTTATTTTTTTAACTGGTTTATTTAACTGTAAGTGACTATTAATCCTATTGTTTTTTTTACTTTCTGTTCTGTTACAGTATATTTTTATTTATTTTCATACTTTAATTTTTCAATTTGCTGTAAAAGGCCACAAGGTGTGACATTTGTCATTTTAGTTTTCGGAAGTGAGCTTATCAGCACCCTCTTACCCTGTATTGATTCAGGCTTAGTAGCAGACTTCTCCCAGACAATCCCTGCAGGATTACATCACCAAAGTGTGAACTGGGAAGAGGGCCGCAAGCCTTCACTTTCACACAGGTGCGAACATATAATTTAGCAGGAACATCCTGGAAAGGAAGTCGATAGTGTAAAACCCGGCATTGCACTTGGTGCAAATCATGTTCAAAATTTGTTGCATCACATATATCTTAAAACAGGCTTTAGGGAATGACAAAACACGCCACTTCGCCTGTGCAAAGAATTTGTCGCCGTAACTATAAGAGCAGACACTGCGGCGGATACCCTCCCTGCAGCTGACTGGGATGCCAATGACCAAAGCGCTCATAAATCATTCCGATTGGACTTTGCGGAGACAGGATCCACACATCTCCCCCTTTCTCAGTCAGAATTCCAATGTCTGGCGCTGAAATATTAAGCACCGGCATCTCATAGGTGCGGTAGCTCTGGAAGAGAGCATTTAATAAAACATAACTAGCTTTGCCTTGTCTGTGCTCTAATACACCAAGCACAGGATTTGCTATCGACTCTGCCTTCTTCTATACCGAGAGTGCTGTGCCATGAAATATGAATTTCTTCACTTCTCTTCTGCGGGAGATGGTTTCACCTCACATGAGATCAGGATTGTTATTTTGATCCGAAATTGCACCTAAATTATTCATGTCGCTATCGTCATAAGTGCATAAGTGCTTTCATATTAAAGTTACTCACACAGTTGTCAATTTCATAAAGCAATAGATGTTTGTACCTGAAGTACACTTTTTTGGGGGAATAGGAAGCTCTTCTGTAAAACTAAAAAATGCAGCAAGGTCAAGTTGACTGTTTTATGGAAGCTGTTTCTGCAACAAATAAATATTTTAAAAAAGGTCACTGTTTTTCACATGATTTTGACCAAATATCCAACCCAGGCTCATTCTGATTACGTACCCCTATATACATTTCTGGAGAGAACAAAATATGTCCCAGGAGCTACATTTTGTGAAGTTTATTTATAAGCTAATTTCGAGAGGATCACGTGGTTATAATTGACTTGGCTGACCCCGAGTCAAGCTAATAGACTATCCACCAATCAGATGATTCCTAACTTAGTATAAATAACCAAAGCATCTTACCTTAGTCATCTTCGTCTTGAAGAATCCCCCTTCCACCCCCTCTCCTCCTCTTTTTCCCGTATAGGGCAGCATGGCGGCCCAGTTGCTAGCACTGTTGCCTCACAGCAAGAATGGCTCCGGTTCGGGTCTCTATCCAACCAGTTGGCATTTCTGTGCGGATTTCATGTTCTCCCCGTGCTTGCGTGGGTTTTCCCCGGGTCCTCCGGTTTCCTCCCACAGTCCAAAACATGAGACATAAGTAAATTGACTAAACAATTGACTAAACCAAATCAGCACCATAGTCAGTTCCACCAGCAGCTCACCGACATAGCAATCCTTAAGCAGCAGGAGGGGAGGGGGGGTTCTCGAGATCTACCTGAGCTAAAACTCCCCTCTCGCCCTGAAAACGGGAGGGATCCCCGGGCTCGAGGATCTTACGAGCTCAGAGCTCTCTGCCGCGACAGCATGTCAAACTACCTTTACTACCAATCACCAGCTACGTGTGAACTCTTGAATTTGCAGTTTTTGCTTTTGCGAATCCGCCAGGGGCCTCAAATAGGCCGATGTTGACTAACTCACTGACTGACCAACTGACCAATCCCCCCCCCCCCCCCTTCCCTAAATATATACAAATAGTATTTTGGAAAGCACCTATTGATCCACCCTCACACTTCTCTGAACCCAATCGCAGTGTTTTAAAAAGCAATCAAGAAAAAGAAAAGCCCCCTGATTTTTACCATGTTTTTCAGATTTTACCACATTCTCACCCTGTTATTTACTTGTTTATTTTATTTTTTGGCTTTTGTTTTTGTCTTACCTACTTTCTGGAACTGTTCTTTACTGGACTTAAACCCCGTCATTGCGGTCAACTTTGCATCTCAAGTCCGGCGACATAAGTGTCAAGCTACCGGACAAACCTGTAACAGCGGAAAAGCCGTCCACATGCAGGTAAGTGGTCAGCTGACTAGCGAGAAAAGGAACGACATCATACGGTCCCGTAGTGTTAGTTTTAAAGACGAAATGCAGCCATACGTATTTTTGGCTACATAATTCACGATCTCCAGAAACGTATATAGGACTTTGTTTTCAGAATGAGCCTATGTTGCAAATATCTGACATAGGGCTGGGCGATTAATCGAAAAGTAATCGAAATCGGCATTCAGAACTTATAATCGATAAAATTTTTCCAGGTCAATTTTTTCAATTACTTTCCCTATCATGTGTCGAGTCACGTGACCCCTCTTTTTAAAGGCTAATTTATACTTATTATATTATGATTTATATTTATCATATTATTCTGAAATTATACTTCTGCCAAGCGCAGGGTTTGATGGAACCTTCGCATAAGCGTACACCACTTAATAAATTGTAACCACACGTCACAACGACATGTAACGCAGGCTTTGTGATTGGTTGGTTAGGGAGCAGTGACGAGGGTGGGCGACATGGTGAGCCGTGTTATAGGCAATGTGTTTTAATTGTTCAGCAGTGATGTTTAATAAATAATCATAGATAGTAGATAGTGTATGTTTCCTTCAATTATTTTGAATAAACATGTACAAAAGTTCTGGTACAGGTACTAAACCTGTCAGTGAACTATAAGACCAAAAACATAAAATACATAAACAAATTAATCGTTCATTAATCATAATCGAGGTAAAATGTTCAATTAATCGAGATTTTAGGCCAAATCGCCCAGTCCTAATCCATGTTATCCAATCCATGTAATCCAAATCCATCTCTGACCATATCGAGATCTTTTGAAAAGGGTTTTGGTAAACATCCGCATCAAACAAGGTATCTTTCTTTTCTTTTAATCCGACTGAGACCATATTAGACATATTCAAATGTTTACTTCTGAATGAAATTGAATTTGGATCAAGCTCAGTCAGATCTAAGCACCTCATCGAATCAGGTGTTTACGTAAAGGCTTTACAGTCCTCAATTTTAATTCCAACTCTTACGATTGCAAGTTTAGTTGTTTGAAACTTTTTAATAGATTAGATGCCGTATTGAACTTTGCTGCGAATGAAAACAAAGCTGTAAGCTATAGAATAAAAGTCTTTATTAAGGCTCATGCTATATACAGCTCCCTGAGAACGTAATTTGACAACTCATAACTTTCGAACCCGATTTATGGACTTAAGGAGTCATTTCTTCAGCAGAACAATCAGTATGCTGTTAAACAATCCGCTGAACACACTGTACTGTGTCCCTCATTGCTTTGCTTTCATTCTTGTCAGAAATTTAATGGTACTAAGGTTTATTCTCACAAGGAATTCATTTTATTTTATAGTCAGAAACAGACCTGCATGATGTTTTTATGTCTGTGTGTGTGCTGTACTTGTTTATGCTGCATTGTGGAGACCAAATGTCTTTACAAGGGTGGGAACTGGCCTTTGGATTGGGTTGCAAAGAGTTTGGGTTGGGATATGGCATAAAAAATGTAGTTTGCTCTATAGAAAGTCTCAATATTATACATACATTTTTGGACTTTGGCCTAATGTTTTTTTTTTTCTGTTACAACTGATGTTGCTATTCATCTTAAGCTCTGTTGCCACGGCAGCAGGGGAGAGTGGGTGTCACTGGTCTGAGCCGGCCACATCAGCGCCAGTCATAGGAACGACTGATGCTTCTGGCTTTCAGAACGGCGTCTCTCTCTCTCTCTCTCTCACATACAATACTTCACCTCCAAAGTTTTACTGTTGACACTTCCATGCGCCTTTTCATGAATACCCTTGAGGAGAAGACAAATTACCGCTGTCTAAGGGCTCTTTCCTACTGACTCTAAAAAATGAGGAGAATATTTACTTGGTGTCAGTGACGTGAATATATTTTCTTATGTTACAGGGGGAGGGAATCGTCCTCACATGTCCCAGCTAAGCCTTTTGTAGGACACACAGTCCGGTAAGTTGCCCATTTCATGTGCCTGTGCTGTTTAAATGTGTTAAACAATGGTCTACTTAAGAGCTAGGTGTTGCATTATTGCAGATTTAACGATTCAATACATGGCACTGTATCACAATCTAATCATTGGGTTGCAATTGAAACTCGGCCAAACAGAAAGGACACCCACAGTGTGTTAATGTGGGCAAGTGAATCTGCAGGATACGTTTCAATCTTTTTCATGTGGCTCACTTCACTGATGTCCACTACAGTGCTTCTGAGAAGTAAAATATCGATTCAGAGATCTAAAGCCAAGGTTTTTAAGCCTTAGGGGTCCGTGAAGGTCCTGGAAGGGCTCTGTGGAGAGAGATATAAAATATATCTTTTCAAAACCTACAAATTTTTATGTTTCAAATTTCTAAGTGTTATACTTTATCTACTTTATAATGTACTGTATTTCATTAAAGGTGAGTCAAAGTTGATAACCCATGTGCAGATTATTTATAACCAGTGTTGGGGCTAACGCATTATAAGTAACACACGTTATAATACACGTAATAATATTACTTTTCCGAATTAACGAGTGAAGTAACACACTACTTTTAAAAATAAGGAATATTATTGGTAACACTTTATTTTGATGGTCAATGTGAGTATTAGTAGACTGTCTGCTTTATATCTGTTGATACTGCTCCTTCAACATACATTTAACTGACTATAAAAAACTTACACTAACCCTAACCCCAACCTAACAGACTACTTACAATCTATTGAGGATTAGTTGGCATGTAGATGCAATGTAACTTAAATTCAACAAATGGACAATCAAAATAAAGTGGTGACCATATTATTTGAGTTACTTTTTAAAAAATGTAACGCAAGTTACTTTTTACCTTGCTTAATTGGCTTTTACAAAATGTATTGCGGAATAAAAATTACCTTAGTCAGGTTGAATTACACACTCAATGAGAGAGCTTGCTGCAAGGGAACAGACAGTTGGCTCATACTCATCATCATCATCATCAGGTCTCTTTTTTCACAGCAAATAATTCACTGTACTGTTCTGGTAACTGAATAACTCAGGATATTGCTTTATTTCGAGTCAGTGGGAGTATCCAATATGTTAGTGGAGAGTGAATTTACTTAATTAATAACACAAAACCTACAAAAGTAGCAAACACATTACATGCTTTCATTAATCTGTATAAACAGCATGTATATCTCTGGGCTCAGAAAGTTCTCAAAATATAATTTTATCCTACATTTTAAGGAAAATGAAGGTGTAGGTTATATAGGTGGTTGTTAAATACAGAGCTTCTCTATAAAAAGGTCAAAAAACACATGCATGTTCTGAAAGAGATCAAACCTGCGTAATATAGCGCATTACTTTCCAAAAAAAAGTAACTAAGTAACGCAATTAGTTACTTTTTTGAAGGAGTAACTCATTATTGTAATGCATTACTTTCAAAAATTATTTTCCCCAACACTGTTTATAACTGTAATAAGGACAAACTAATGCAAAAATTAACCAAACTTAAACAATCAGCAGTTAAACTTTTCTTAAACCAATTTGTACATGACTATACAAAATAGTTTAAAATCACTAACAGTTACATATTCATTGAGCAGTACACAACAGAAATTCCTTACATATTGTTTGACTACAGCCAAAAAGCTGCTATTATTATACTGGAACAATGTTAATTCTCCAACTGCTAAACTATGGTTTGAAGAATTGATATCTACTTTGCACTTGGAACGAACCAGATATATTTTAAAAGGCAACATTGGACAATTTCAGAAGATTTGAGGCCCTTTCTTTTGTCACTTCATGGGTAATTCTTCCCCCCAAAGCAATGTATTGTAACTAAAATATGTTTTGATTATCACTGTATTGTATATTTACAGGCTGGGCTTGGGGTGTTTGTTTTTGTTTTGTTTTTGTTTGTTTTTGTAAATGTGTGCATATCAGAAAAAACTATTCCTGGAATCTGTGATTATTGTAAGCTTATTCAATGACCAAATAAAAAACTTATTTGAAAAAAAATAATAAATCACTAACAGTGAGTTACACTGTTTTTAACAGTGCTAGACATTGAACAATGAAACTAAAGGGCTGTATCTACAAAAGGAGTAATCACTAAGTAAATCAGAACAAGACACAAGGCAATAGGAGCACATAACAAGATTGCATGAGGGGAAACAGGGAATCATATGACAAAACAGGAAATATGACTATGACAAATGTCTGCATGAAACGAAAGTTGTTTCATATCAATATGTTGACGTACTTTTAACTAAAATGGAATATTGTGAAGGGGCGGGGCTTTTATTTTGCGCATCATTTCCTTTTAGCAACCTAGAGGTAAGAGGGGTGTGGTTGAGAATACTGTGGCTGAAGTCGTCAGACTGACGTCATCAGAGAAGGACCACAACTCCAAACACTGAAGTAAATGGTCAGACTTTGATTACCAAACAAAATATTTAAGTGGATTATCTTGCACAGATCCATTGTGCGCTAGAAAAGTAGACATTGTCAATTTTAATTTCACACAGACTTAATAGATATACAGATATGAATGTGAGCCAAACCTAACACAGATATGATATATCCCGCTACCCAACCATCCCTGTGAGACTGTGGATTGTAGAGGATAGTAAACCCCACAAAAGTTCAGTTACAGCAGTAAAAGAGACCACCAGGGCAGAGAAGGAAGAGGAGACGATAGCCATGCAGGTCACCACAGCAGAGCAGAAGACCACTAGGAGGTCAGGAGGCAATGGCAGAGCAGGATACCTCTAGGGGTCATGGTGGAGCAGAAACATGGATGAACTTTGTGGCTGTCACAAAGCATTTTAGACAATGGATGCCGAAAGATTTTGGATGTCTTCCATGGTCATGACCATGCTGATAGCTGTATTAAACACCATTGCCTCAGGAGAAGCTGTGGCAGACGCCACTGTCTTAGGAAAACCTGTTGCATTGCCACGTCCTTGGGCTGGTGGAGTGTGCATGGCCCAAACACACCAATGGTAGTTTCTGAGCTCTTAAATATTGCCATTATAAGACAATTTGGATTTAAACAATAACAATGGTCCCACTGTGTTTCCTGTTTTACATTTTTAATTTCTATAGCTTCTGAGAAAGCAGCAAGAGCCACATATTGAAAAATAATGTTATGAGAGCTGTTTTAACATTCAGTTATGACTAATTTACCTCGTGTTACAGTTATGAAATAGTTTGATATCTAGCAGAAAAAATGTTTATGAGCCAATGACATGACCACATTGAAATGGTATATGGTATAATCATAATATTGACCTAAAAGTTACTTTAATAGGTATAATAACCAAAGCAATACTTTGTGCTTTATTGTATATACATGTTAAGAGTAAACAAAATGTTCAATCAAGATAAATGTAAAATTTTGCAAAGGGATTATAAAGTACAATAGCTAACACTTTAGAATTATTAAATATTAGTTAATGGAATAAAATAAGCAGTGAGAAAAGACTAGATTTGTCACACTGTTAACATTAGTTTAAAAAGTAAAAATGGTATTTGTTATTAACTCCATTCAATGTTATAATAAATAATAAATGGATAATATATGTTATTAGTCATTAACTAAGAAATTAACATCACCAAAATGAATAAAAGCTATTGTAGTTTTTATCGTGAGTTTAGGTAAATTATGTAATGTTATTTATTGGAGCCTTATTGTACAGTGGCACTATAGATATTCAGTGTTTTAAACAATAATCAACAAATTCACAATCATTTCAGCATGATTAATATGTCAAAATGTTCATGTTTGTACTATTAAGCTAAATAGCCAATTAAATCTACTATAAGCGTTTGACATTGTTATGAACACCACTGAAAATACTAAGAATGATCATTATGACGATATATTGAGTTGTTGAATATCGCTGTATGTAGAGGTGTGAACCTACACTGATCTCACAGTTCTGTGATTACGATTATCATGCCATCGATTCGGTTCAACTCGATATCTCAGTGCATCACAGTGCATTGACAGTAGTGTAGCACAAAATGCTTGAGCTCACCCGCAAGAGTTAAGACGCATCCACAGCTGGGTTTTTTTGAGGCTAGGGTGAGTTATTTGGAGGTGGTGTCTAAAGCAAAAAGAAAACATGTAAATATCCCGCTCGCTTTCTGAGCCTTGTCTAGTGAATTCTTTCTTACACCACTATAATTAGCCACGTGCTCAACAGAAAGAGCTGTGATTGGCTCTAACGCTCTGGCGCTGTTCACGGATGAGTAGGCCCAGACGGAATCTGCACGCGCAGAATTCCGCAGATTTCCGCAGATTTTTAGCTCATCATTTATCATTTATTTTGTTTATTTACTTGTGTAAATTTAGATTAATTCAGTTTTTAAATACATTTCAGTAACAGTATTGACTAATATGAAAGTATTCATATGATTTATTTACAATACAGTTTGTAAAGTAATATTTACTATCTTTTAGGTATATCATATGAGAGACTTGCTTTGTTTACCTAATAAAGCGGATCTAATTGGATTTGCATCGTAAACATTAAATAAAAGTTAAAAAGTTATTATTTTTTATTTCACATATTAAGTTACGATACTCTCAAAATCACCCCGCATAAATCTGCAGATTTTTAACAAAATTCTGCGCAGAAATAGCAAAAAATATCGCTGTAACAGCCGAGAGGAGAGGAAAAGTTACCTCACGCCAACAGGTCAAAGGTCCAGCGTGAGAGAGAGAGTGAGCGAGAGAGAAATGGGGTTTACTTTCAGTTTCTCCATAACAGTGAAATAGCGGTTTTAGCTGTAACTTTAGTGTCAGTGAAAGACTGTCCAGCAAACACATACGCAGTGAATTGTGCAGAGTTTCTGCGTTTCTAAGTAGTTGAAGTGTTTTAATTTCTTGATTTCGCCTCCCTCACCATAGTGAGCTACCGCAATATAGCGCATATGAGATAAATTACGTCAGTATGTAATAACCGGTTATGATCTATTACTGAACCGATACCGAATTGTCCGCATCTGCATCGCGGTGCACAGAAGAAACAATTAATTCTGACACCCCTAGCTGTATGTCTAATTGAGTAAACAATTATTTATTTGATTATAGAGTTTGCTTGTGAATTCTTGATTATATACAATTGCTTTTCCAGTGAAGTATATACAATTGTTTTTCCACAATTTAGTTGGATGGATTGTATTTTTGATGAATTATGTTTTACCTTTTTCACATGCGTTCTTTCTGAGCGCTCGCAACAGGTTGGGGCAGCACGGAGATGAGGCTGTGATGTTGTATATATTATTCCTCTCTGGGTGAATAAGCATTCTTCTGCATGTGGGCCGAGTGAGTCAGCCATGTTACCACTGTCCTGTCTGTCCAGACTCAAAGCTGCTGCTCAGCGAAGGCGAATCCCCAGCACAACCCCCCACCCCCCCCCCACCCACCCACCCTCTTAAACGTGTCTCTAACATCTTTCAACAGGCCAACTAGAGCATGACAGCAGCCTCTCAGCCTCACTCCCCTTAAACCCCCTTAGAACACTCTCCTCTTCTCTCCCTCACTCTTTCCCTCTCTTTTTCTGTCTTCCCTCCATCAGACGACACAGTCGGGGGGCAAATGTGTCACATCTCATAGCTCAAGAGCTTCATTATTAGGCCCTTCCTAAAGATAGACACTCAAAATGTGGCTCTCCATTTTCTTAGTGTTAGAAATGATGACAGACGTCATGAAGCCTGACGTTTTGCTCTTGAGGCACCTGGGTTTCTTGCTAACGTTCTTGAAGGCTCTTCATTAAGAGCAAAATAAAAGTTCCTAGTAAAGCCATACTGGCTAAATGCATTAGACTCCTGCCACGAGAGCTAATGAGAAGACATTTGAAGCAAGCTATTGACAAGCATGCCTTTGTTTTATTTGAAAGAAACAGTCCCGTGGGGCTTAATATAGCTTTCAAAGGCAAGTTTTTTGGGATGAAATGTCTTTGAAACTCTTATACCCTTATACAGTGGGGGAACTAAATATTTAACACATCATGTTTTTTTCCTGGGAGTAATTTTTCAAAAGGAGCTGTTGACAGAGAATTGAACCCGAATTTGGTAAAAACCCAAACAATACAAATATAAAAATAAAACAAAACAAATCTGAGAAATAAGTTATGTGTAATAACAATGGAATGACACAAGGAGGATGTACTAAACTACTGAAATGTATTTAATACTTTATATAAAAGGCTTTTTTTTGGTGATGGCAGCTTAAAGACCCCTCTCATATGAAAAGTGAATTCACACGAATTACTCAGGTGTGAGTGTTTTACAGACTTCAACAGAGTGTAAAAATCTTGATGGTTCTGTGGATTTCGTCTATCAAATCTGATCCTTATCTTGTATTCTCTATTGGATTCAAGTCAGGTGATTGGCTGGGCCATTCTACAGCTTGATTTTCTTTCTCTGACAGCGTTTGAGAGTTTCATTGGCTGTGTTTTGTATCATTGTCTCGCTGTAATGTCCACTCCTGTTTCATCTTCATCATCCTAGTAATGTAGATGTTGGACTGAAACAGCTGATATTAATTTATGACGAAGGGCAAAAAATTGCTGAATAACTACTGAAAAATTTAAGCTGCTGTTTGGGCTTTCTCTGCCTTTCTATATCTTCCTTTCTTCATGTGTTCAATACTTCTTCCCTTTGTCATTTCATTTTATTACACATAACTTCATTTGCAAACTAATTAGTTTTGTTTTCTTTGCATACATGGATTTGCTTGCGTGTTACCAACATCCAGAGAATATCTCAGCAAATCTCAGTAAAACTCAGCAGCGCTTTTAGAAATATGTGTTCTGAGAAAAATGATGACGTGTCAATTCTTATGTGGAAATGGTGACTTCCTCTTAGATCAGGGGTGCCAAAACTCATGGTGTGCCGGTGTACTGCATATTTTAGTTCCAACCCCAATTAAACACACCTGAACCAGCTAATCAAGCTCCTGTCTTAGATGATTGTAATTAAAATATGTTACATCTTGCCTTGTTTTTTTGTCATTTTTTTACCATTAAGATGAATAGCAGTAAGACTGTAAGGTGTTTTCTTAACTTGTTTATTAAACCTAACTTGCAAAATGATGACAAACAAGTAAAATTCCTGTATCTTTGTCTATTTTAAAAGTCATTTAAAAAAAATCTGAATTTCCAGTTTTCGTTACAGTTCTTGTAATTGCAAGATGTTCAAATTCTAAAAAGCTGATTTGATGCTTAATATCATATTTTTGAAATTTTCACACTCTTTTCATCTCTATATGCTCCAGACACCTTCTTATAAGTGCTCCATGCTTCTCAGAAAATATTCTGCAATTCTTAGAAATCATCCACACAAGTGAGTGGGCTTGACAAACCAACTGCAGGACACACAACCTCGTCTACAAATGCTCAGAGAAAAAAATAACTTACCGATGGTTTTTATAAGATTTTAAAATATAAGAAATGCGAGGAACCAGTTTGAAACTAGCATTTAAGATCCAGCAGTCTCCCTGTCTCTTTAAAGTGTTACTTTCTGATATGATGTAGATGAAAAAGCATGTGGATGTTTCTTTTCTTAGCTTTGATGACAGAATGGTGTATATTCCTGTGATAAGACTGTCATTTAGTATTCTGTTGACATCTGACAGCTTATTGCATCTGCACCTTTGTTTTTTGTCTCCATTGCATACTTATTTCCCTGACACATAAATACAGCATAATGAGACAGAAGTCAGACTTAAATCATGTTTCACTTTATAAAAAGAAAGAGCCCTTTATTAAATAAGCAGAGATATGCACACCTGTTGGTTTTACTTTCTGGTAAGAAGATATAATAGTTTAAATGCAGATGCTTAAATCCAACATAGGCTTATTCTGAAAAGGTACCCCTGTATACATTTCTGGAGATCGCGAATTAAGTAGCCAAAGGAATGTATTGCTGCATTTCGTCTTTAAAACAAACGCTACAGGGCGGTATGACGCCGTTCCTTTTTGAGTTTTGGCTGACCGCTTACCTCCATGAGGACAGCTTGTCCATTGTACCAGTTTGTCCAGTGGCAGTACGTGACGGTAGGGTTCGAGTCCAATGAAGAAAGGTTCCAGAAAGCAGGCAAGACAAACACAAAAGCCAAAAAATAAAGTAAACGAGTAAATAAAAGTATGGGAATGTGGTGAAAACTGAAAATGTGGTAAAATCAGGCTAACACAATGGCTTTTCTTTTTCTAGATTGCTTTTTAAAACACTGTTGATTGAGTTTAGGGAAGTGGGTGGGCGCTGGTCAATCGGTGCTTTTTATTGGTGTTTATCCATTTGGTTTAGGGAAGGGGTCAGTGGATCAGTCAGTCAGTACGTAATCAGAATGAGCCTTAGTGTGTAAGTTTGTCATTTCCAATGGAGGCTTGGGACTTGCATGATGCACATATGATGGGAGCGATGCGCACATGCGCACTTTCCAGGCGATCCTTGTTGAAAACATCTCAACTATTCCGAATGCTGCGAGCACACTCTTGTAAGTTGAACTAACCAATCTGCTTCATACTTTGTATGGAATATATACATTTTAGTAATAACGGCAAACCAATTACCTCTGACAAACACAGCACATCCAAACACAGCAGTGCTTTTTCCTTTTCTCCATAAACTTGTCATCCTCGGAGAAAACACTTGATGGTCACTTAGTTACGATAGACGCCAGGAGATCATGAGCATAAAGCCCATTGTAATGGTCGAGGAAACCATGTGCTCGCGCTTGCCACTTCAGGTCAAAATAACAACACCACATGCGAAAATGAGTGCGGTGGCTAGCAGCAGTGAGGAAATTGTGAGTAAAAGCATGTAAGGATGTTGCCTGAGTGGCTTTTTAATTTCTTTGCTCGTGTATCCCAGCCACTAGCTCCCATCTTAAAGATTTTTTAGCATAGGGGGTAATATAGTCATCCAACTTTACAATTTCTAATGTTCAGATGAATGTTCATTTGAATAATGATGGTTAGTTCCTTTACTTGAAAGCTCAGATTTGATTATCATCATTTGTTTTGTTTACAGAGTTTGAGGTTTACTGTGTCATTATTATTGACACCTTATAGATGTTGATCTACCTTAGTTGCACACACTTTGTAACCATTGATGGTTTAAGAGTCTCTTTAACACTTACATTTATTTTATTATAAAGAGATCAGATATTTTGTTTAATTTTTTTTGTTTTTTACTTTTAAAACTATTTGCTTTAGTAGTGTTGGTAAAATAAAATATAAAACATGATATCATGATAATGTTTTGCAATATCGCCTTAAATCTGTGTTTAATTTATGCAAACATATCTTTTGAAGTCTATTGACCTTATTCTTCGATGCGGAAGTGCTCTCGTTTTTGCGATTGTTTTAGAACTTCCGACTCAGCTGCCTTTGGGAGAAATGACTAGGAATAATAAATGGCAGAAAACGGTCAAACTACTCGCTCTACACACAAGGGTTTTCATGACTATACAGACAAAGTAGGATAATATAATAAGAAAACGTCAGTTTGCAACATCAAGCAGCAAACCGCGCTGTTTTTAACGTCTAAAAATGTATGGAAGTGGATGAGACCGGTAGTCTCGAGCCAAAAAGATTCCAATGGCTGCACCCGCTCGTACGTGAAGAATAAGGTGAATATGGTGAATCGGTTTTCAGTGTTGTTTTCATTTTGGTCATTTTTCTACATGACTCATCTTCTTTGGAAGTTGGCTTATTCTGGGTAAGAGATTGCTACCCATAAATTGGGCTAATCCGTTAATTATAATCTCAGGATCAAAGCTGAAATTGTGAGAGACGATAGAAAGTATGTGTATAGGATCTAAAGTGGTCTGGACCTGAACCTACTCTCAAATTCAGTTCAGCTAGCTTGATTAGAATCAGTGCAAATGTCCTCACAAGTCTATCTTTAATAAATTTTTTGTTAGTCAAGACTTATTTTTTTTAACAATCTGGCTCTAAAAAGAAGTCAAACGCACTGAGTTTATCTCTGCTTTATTTACAGTGATGAGTAAAAATCTATCACCTCAGCAGCTGTTGATCACAAACGCACTGATCAGCTTAACGAAAAGCCTTTTCGCTCATTACATAACACACACAAACACTCACATTGCCTCAAGTCATATGGATAATGTTGTGACCTTAGCAGATTCACTTAGCTAAACACAAGCAAATAAAAATCAATGGATATATGCACAGATGAACCAAAAACAGTTTGACCATGTGCCTGATATGCTTTTGGTCTCCTCTGTGCTGTGTAAACAGCGGACACCTGCTGAGGTGTGGACTCTAGAAGACCCCGTAATGTCTCCTGTGATATCTGGCAGGGTTGTGACGGTGACTGAATTTTTCCACTGGTTAATCTACATATGATAATGCCAGTATTACCTGGGGTGTAGTATCACTGCTTATAAATAGTTTAAACATGCTTTTTGCCTTTTAGTTATACTTTCACTTTCTAGTTACAGTTTGGTGTCAGTTGCTTGAAACAAAAACAACAAAAGACTACAATGACATACTTTCTTATTTCGTCAAGTTACGGAGAGCCTTTATTAAATAAACAAGTAAAAAAAAAATACACCATGCTATAGCTCTAATATAAACAACCCAGGCTCATTGTGATTACGTACCCGTATGAACATTTCTGGAGAGAGCAATATAAGTACCAGGAGCTACGTTTTTTTTCAGTTTTTGTTTTCACTAATCCGCCAGAGGCCACTTTGTATGCTTTTTGAGATTCACACCTGCTGTTCTCACGTAAATCCACCAGAGGTCGCTGTCCACTGACTGACTGACTAACGCTGTCCACTGACTGACACTGACCCCCCCCCCCCCCCACCTAAACCCAACCAATAGTATTTCAAAAAGCACCAATTGACCCTGCCACCCTCTTCCCTAAACCCAACCGCAGTGTTTTGAAAAGCAATTCAGAAAAAGAAAAGCCTTTGCCTGATTTTTACCATGTTTTCAGATTTTACCATATTCTCACCCTGTTATTTACTTGTTTATTTTATTTTTTGGCTTCTGTTTTTGTCTTACCCGATTTCTGGAACCATTCTTAACCGGACTCGAACCCCGTCGTCGCGGTCAACTCCTCTCTGCATCTAAAATCCACCAACGTATGTGTCAAGCTACCCAACAAACTGGTAACAGATGAAACGCCGTCCTCATGCAGGTAAGCGGTCAGCTTGTAAGCACAAAAAGGAATGGTGTCATACCGCCCCGTAGCGTTCATTTTAAAGACGAAATACAGCCATACATAGCTCTGGCTACATAATTCGCAATCTCCAGAAATGTATGTAGGGCTACTTTTTCAGAATGAGCCTATATGTTGAATATAAAATGACCTATTTAAAAAAAAACATCTTCTTGTGTAATGTTGAAAATAACCTGTTTTGTATGACTTTTCGTGGAACAATGTCCAGGGATAGAGAAGTTTTCACCACTTCTGACTGAAAAAAACCCCATATGCCTTGCATTTTCACAAATTCACTGACCCAGTCTTCTTGGCTTGATAACAATACATAACCCTATGTGTTTTATGAGCTGGGTCTTCTAAAATAATCAATGAAACATGAAAGACTTCTAATCAGTCCAAATTTCAGTTCGATAACTTAAATAAGCTTAAAACACCTTAATTGGTGTCAGTCAGGATGTACTGATTGATTCTATATGCATGGTTCTATGTGATTCATGATATTAATCTCTTGATATGATTTTTTATATCTTTAGCACTTGTCATGTTCACTGTCATTGATTTAATAATACGAATTTCTCAAATCCGACAGAGTAGCATGCTGATGTAAACAAGAATAATGCAATTACTGTAAACAAGAACATGAAGTCATACGCCATACTGTCTCTGTGACAACATGGGCCAGACATCTGGCTTCCGTGGACCAGCACTCCTCTTGATTTGAATGAGAATGGAGCTTCCTCAAAACCAATATGCACTTTAAACCATCAGCTAGCTACTACATCAGGGTGTCAGCTGGGTCTGAAAAAAGTTTTAAAATGTCTTAAATTCCAAAAACTAAATTTTAGGCCTTAAAAAGTCTTAAATTCACTGAAATATTGTGTTGTAGGTCTTAAATAATTTTAAACAGGCCTTTATTTTGCTTTGTCTGAGTAAAACTACTCAATTGGGCTGATATCCATCCAACGACCAAGAATACATCTCAATAAAACCTTATTTTTTTACATTAGATTCCCTAATCAGGGAAGAAAAACAAAAAACAAAGACATGATTCCTCATGATAATACCAGGCAATTAGAATCAAGCCTTACTGTTTAACCCTGTATAAGTCTAAAATTTTATTAAAAGTCTTCAATTTGAAACTTGCCATTCTTTCGCACATTAAGTGGGTTTGCAGTAAACACAATAGTCACTGTTGTTCAAAACATGTATCGTGATTTGTTTACATCCCAAAGGATTTGAATTGTTACATATTTGAATCGATTTTTAGCTAGTTATAGGCTGGATATCAACATACAGGAAGTATTTGCAGTGATGCTGATTTTTTTTTCCATTTCAAATATCTCTGTTTATTTGCACATTTTACTGAACTATGGAGGTTATACAAACTTGTGTGCTCAATGTTTTTCAACAGGATTGGTTCTGCCGCAGATGCTCAAGTTGCTTAGCAACAGATGTTAGTGGTCTTTAGGAAATGTTGGCTGAGGGGCTTGTTTGCTTGACAGTGCTTATAGGAGCTTCCTTCACTAAATACCAATAAAGTCATCTCATGGCATCTCTGTTGAGAGCACTCACATGCTCTTATCCGTATGGCAAGGGTGATGGGGCTTTTCATGGAGGCTGACCTCACTGTGTACTGTGAAAATACCCAAATCATTTGCCTGAACTACTTTCTGTGTTATTCTCTTTACAGACCGCTGTATTGCATTATATTGTCTATATGTTTAAGCAGTGATTCAGAATTAGTTCTGCTTGATTAGTGATTGACACTATCTACTGTTTACACCCTGACCCATTTATCATTGACTATGTTTACATAGACATCAGTAATCAAATTATTTGCCTTATTCTGGATCAGACAATAATATGATTTTGACTTTTGACTTGACAATGACTTTTTGAATGTTCCTTTCATGATCCCGTTTTACATGTTATGCCACATAGATCGATTAACATCATCATATCCACATCCAGGAACATTTCATGCATGCCCCCGTGACAAACGAGATATTGGATGCGAGTATGAACTGCTGGAAGAGTGTAGTTTTAATGGAATTTCATACCGCACACCGAATGGCAGAAAAACCTCTGCATTTCACGATGTATGTCTCTGTGGTCCTTTACTGACTCGATAGGTGCAGAGAATAGTGTCAAACAGCTGTGTGTGTATAGACTATCCTGTTGCAAAATGTGACGAAAAGTTCTACACAACAGTAAAAGTTTGAGTGCGGTGTTTACATGTCTGTACTGCACTTCAATAATGCTGCAAAAATTGGCATACTCCACGTCTTATTAGAATTTTGTTTAGTTAAATTATGACCTTAATCAGATTAAATTAATAAAAAAAATCACTGTTTACATCAGGAGTCACCAATCTCGGTCCTGGAGGTCCGGTGTCCCTGCAGAGTTTAGCTCCAACTTGCCTTAACACACCTGCCTGGATGTTTCAAGTATACCTAGTAAGACCTTGATTAGCTTGTTCAGGTGTGTTTGATTAGAGTTGGAGCTAAAATCTGTAGGGCACCGGCCCTCCAGGAACAAGATTGGTGACCCCTGGTTTACATAATATACTCTTAATCAGGTATCGTCTTAATCATATTAAAATCGGATTATTGGTGTCCATGTTAACGTACTTATTGATATGAAAATCCAATTAGTTATCCCGTCACAAGCAAATACCACCAAGGTCAAACAATATGATTTTTTTTTGTTGTTATTTTTCTCCTTTGCCCAGTCATACTAATCATTCAAATTTCCCTACCAATGTCGTTGTTATTGTTGAATAACAAGTTATTGTCAATCAGTAGATCATTTTTTCATTTGTCTTATTATTTTGAAATGTATATAAACTTACTGTATTTTACACAACAATATGACAGAAGTTACACTTATTTTCTTCTTTGCTGCCATGTAGATTTGAGCCATTAAGCTTGTGAATGTAAAAATGCAGGGCTGGACTTTGTTGGTTGAAAGGCAGATCTTAATGCCAGTTTGCAGTAAACTACGGGAAAGGGCTGGGCATAAGTGAACCAAATTAGTCTTAATGATGTAGGTCATTCTATCAGTGATCAGTCCAATCCGTTCATTTAATTTATTATAAAATTATAATAATGATTTAACCAAATATCTCTCTTTAAGAAAAGTTATACTATACATGCTCAAAATCAACTAACGCTCAACTTACACAACAAGGAACAAGAAACTGGAATTGAACATTTATAACTTTGCATAAAGTCTCCACAGTTCTTTTAAAGTCAGATTAAGTGTGCTTTCACACTAGCAGTTTTTTTTAGCTACAGTACGTTTAGCTAGTGTAAACATTGTCTTCTGAAAGAGGTGAGCACCTGAAAGAGGTGGTCTGGGGTATGGTTCGTGCAATCTCTGGTATGGTTCACTTCTGATATGAATGCAATCGTACCAAATAACGGAAATGAACCACCAAATGTACAACAAACTTTAGTTTTCATAACATTCATTCATGTGTCTGTGTATCACCTACTTTGGCGACAACCGGGACTGACCCAGTCATACCTGCCAACACTTCTGTTTTTCCCAGGAGTCTCCTGTATTTCAGACCAATCTCCCACAACCCTCCTGTTTTGTTATTTGTCCCCCCCCCCCCCATCCCTTTTTTGGTACAGTCTGTAACACCCCCGGGTCGCCAACTATGGGTACAGTATCTGCAGTGGCCACCCAAAACCTGGTGCATAATACAGTTAATAACACCATAGTACAGTTACTTTCCTATCCCAGTTCTCAACAGTGTTATTCAGAGACCTCACCCCTGAATTTTTTATATTTTTGGGGGGCAGATGCGAATCGCTCTCTGTGTTTTGGTTTTGATAACAAAACCAAAACATTCGGTAAAGGCAGAACAACCGTGATATGCATACATCTCCACTTTGACTTTGCTTTGCTTTCGTGGCTGTCACCTAGCAACAGCTGTACGCAAAACAACAGGTTGATGACGCAAGCGTATCGGGGTTCAGAAGGAAAAAGACAATGTGAATACAAACCAGCCAAGGGGGGTATTGAACTTGGGTTCGGACCAGGCATTCGAACCAAGTGTGGAAGCACCCTAAGAACAATGGCAAATACAGTTGTATAGCTACAGCAGGAACTTTAAAATAAAGTACAAAACCCAATAAGTTCATAGAACTATTTTGAGAAAGGCATGCAAGGAAAGGGGGTTAAAGTTTGATGAAGTCCCAGCAAAGGCTTAGTCACATGGAAATGTCTTCACTGTCTTTCCTGTGCGGCATACTTGCTTTAAAGCTGCTGCCACAGCAAACGTTTTCCTCAGGAGCCTGCATGAGATGACGGCTGTCCCGGTAGTGCAGGGGAGGAATGGGAAGGGTGTTGACCCGCATCAAGCACAACAATGCTGTAATGTTGACAACATTCTTGCACACTCTCTGCCGCACAGTCAATGTTCTAGCACAGTTCAACATGCAGTTACTTAGAGAACTACTTCTTAAGAGAAGCTATGACCTTTGTGTTGGCACTTGTCTGGTGTGTACATACTGTTGTTGCTCGCTCTCCAGGTTGTTAATAGAATAATGAAGACAGATCAGCTTTTATTCTGCAGCACAAACTAGGAGCAGGTCCAGACCCTGCGGGACGTCTGAAGCTTCAACCACCAGCTTCATCCATCTGCAGCTAGCACTGTCAGCTTTGGAGAAACCAAGCAATGCCTGCACTCACTGTGGCTCTAAGATTAGATGCTTGGAGGGAGGTCACCCGTCTCCTTTGTTTCCTTTTAATCAGACGATGGCCCTGTGGGCTGCTGTCAGAGATCACTGCCCTCCATTGTTTACGGATGTCAGAGGAGGCAGTTCTGCTTAGAAAAGAGCCTTTGGATGCACTGAGAGCCTCCATTGTGGTTGTAAAGAAGGAGGACGAGGTGCCAGGATGAGCCAGAGCTCCATGACTCTGTCTCTGTTGTGACTTTAAGATGGTTGGTACAAAAACTCCTAAAGTGGCAGCCATGAGTGAAAACGGGACCAGCTGCAGCAAATTCAATACATTTATAGATGCCTTAGGGACAATGAGGGTTGTCGCAAGACCCCATTTACTGAAGCACGTGGCCCACTAAAAATTGGATGTGCCACAGAAAAAGCTTTGAGTTATGATTTACTTTATATGCAAGTGTATTAGAGTGCTAAATCCAGAATAAGGACATTATTCTCTATGTACAACTGAACACAAACTAACGCATGCATGCAGAAAAACCATTCCTGCGCACCTCACGCTCTGCTCCAGCTTGACGCTGACGTGCTGCTCCTGCTCCCGGTGTGAATCCCAGTTGTTAACACGCATGGAAAAAATATGCACTGCTCACGTGCCACTCATGTTTTGTAAATCCGGCATACAAGCTTTTTACGCAGAGGTGTCGGCATGCAATAGACTTTGGAAGCCGAAAAGAACTTAAGTTGAAATAATATGATGATGATTTTATTTTGACTAAGCATGGCTCCTGATAGATTTTCTTGGAATTTTGTATTCTTTCTTTAAGTCTAGCATGCCCAAAGACTATAGAATATACGAGACATGTCACTCGTATAGTTTTGAATGGGGAAAAGTGTAACGGTCAATATGACGAATGAAGCCCCACCGAAGTACATGAGCCAATCATCGATCGCTATAGACTGACATTTCTCCAGGAGAGAAGCTCGAAACAGATGTGTGTTTTTTGTGTTTATGTGGTCAACAAACACACTAGAATCTCAATGAATACTTGCTTCACAGACATAAGAAATATATCTAGATACAGCTTGAAATTTGTACGTTTAAATGAACCAACTACACTTGAAAACAAAAGTTTTTTGGTTTTGTTATGTGCATAAAACGAACACAAGGTACAGTCCGGCCTGTCAAACCCATATCACATGACAGTAATTACTCAAACGCCCACAAACTTGTAAACAAAGAGCCGCTGTCATTTCTGGAGCATATTTGCCATTAAAACCAAGTTGTGAATTACTTCAGGAGACCAGCACGATCAGACGATCATTATCCAGAGGATGATAATGTGTAGAACAGCCATAAATGAGATTGGTCTAGTGATCTCGTTCCTTTTGAGTGTGCTTGCGCATTAGCTTGGGCAACCTGAAAAACTGCTTTTTGGTATGATTCGAGCATTTAGAAACTAAGCTTATGAGATGGTTGTTGTTTAATTATGTTAGTGTTTTCAAATATGTAATGTAATCGTAAGCTTGCCAAACAGTTTTGGAGAATTTGATGTTTCCCCATTCAGACATTATTCCCGATCATATTGTCCAAGAAGCGTTTCAAAGATGGCTGTCGTGTGAAATGACTTGTGTGAAAGGGACTTTGGCGTGCCCCAGTACAGCTTTATGTCTAGCACCGTCCATGGGGACAATTGTAAGCATTTAGCTTTTTTTTCTTAAAGAAAAATCATGCTGAATATAAAAAAATACTCAAATTATTAGCAGTGACATTAATAATGATGCTATTCTTTTGACCATTTATTCTCTGTCAAAGAATCCTGGATTAATGTTACAGCACAACTCAAGACTGGAGAATGGCTGCTGAATAAAATCTATAAGAATTGGTTTATTATTAAAAAGTATTAAAATAGAAAATAGTTGTTATAAATTGTAAGAATATTGTACAGAATTGCTCTTTTACTGCATTCACTGTTAAATAAAAGCATTTTTTGACCATGAAAGACTTCAAAAGTCACTCAAATTTAGTTTTTAGACTTAGATTGATTCTCTGCTTTGTTCGTTAAAAAAACATTTTAGTTGATTAGTTGTGCTTACCTGCAATTGTTGTTTTTTTTCTCTGTGATCCTTTATGTGTCATTTCACATCTGTATGATATCTTTCATGAAGAATTTGTTTTGGTCTGTTCTTCCACTCAATGAATATGGATGGAGGCCAGCTCCAAAAATGACACCATCAAAGCATCAAAGAAGTGGTTAAACACAGGGGTGAACATAACTGGTATGCAGGTGGTAGGATTGAAATAAAAAAGCAGACCAGATACAGGGCATACTAGATTTAATTCATCTGGATGTCATTCATTTGACACAGTACATAGGCTCATGCAACTTTGCCATGCTTGTGGTTTGGAAAAAGAATGTAAAACAAAAGTTTGTCTAAGATAAGGCAATATATGCAAATCACATATTTAAAATACAAGTCCATGTTTAGCTTCCAAAGATATAAAACATTTGGTATATATATATATATATATATATATATATATATATATATATATATATATATATATATATATATATATATATATATATATACAGATATTTACATATGTACAGTGTGTGGACCAAGCAACATCTCCAGGTACATCTTTGAGAACCACACCAAAAAAAGTTATGCACCTCTGGTCATACAGAGTAAACAGTGATAGAATATTAACTTGGGTTTCTCCTTTGTTCTTCAATACATTTATTACAGGGTGGAGTGACAGTTAGATGATGCCAAAGGCTTAAAGAGAGGTTAGATGAGGTATTACAAACTGGTAAAGTCTGCCAGACAAGCCAGACAAATATGACGGCCATGCCGCTTTCCACTGAAGCGGAGAATCAGCTCCGACAAGAGAGAGAAAGAGAGAAAAGCCCAGACAGAACAATAACAGGTGAGGGAGAACTCAGGTGAGACATATGTTCCGCTGATGAAATGATTTATCCTCCACCCATGAAATAACAGGGTGAGACGTTGGCATGATTGCTCTCACGTCAGCGCGCTCAACGTAGCTAGGATAGGCAGTTCTAACACGTCAGCTCACACACTCGTGGGCTTTCCTCATGTTCTTTCATCCCTCTGAGGCATTTGCAAAACCGATTAGCCCTTTCTAGCATGACCGACTCGTGGAATCATCAGTGCTGCTCATTAACCAAGCAATACTCAGCAGATCAATACTCTGTGCAAGCCCAAGAAGAGACACCAAGGCTGATTTCAAACAACTACCAGACTTGCAGCGTATTCTGCTGCCCATAGGACTGTATTAAACCAATTGCAATGACATCAGTCATTTGTCAGTTGCTAACATGCTAACAACTACCTTGGCTAATTGCTTATAGCTCCAGTTTGATGGGTGTACGCCTGAATTGGGGGCAATTGATTTGTCATTAAATCTTTCAATCAGAGGTATGGCTGTGCGATATAGGCAAAAGAAACCTATCACGATAGTCTTGAGTTACTTCTATTGCGATTTCGATTTTTAATCATGATTTTGACACAGATGTTTTACAGTGTAAATCTGTAACATATATCCTGTAGGGAAAACAATTAGATCTTTCAAAGTCCTGTAACATGTCTCTAAAACAGACATAAAGCAAAAATAAAAGTCACCTACAGTTGTAAAGGTGTTACAAATTGTTTCTAGAACAGACCTATGGCAAAACAAAAATACTGTGTGTGTTATTATTATTATTTTTTTCTGTAGATTTTTTTTAATAAACTGCATGTTAAAAATATATTTTAAGTGGAACCTTTATCTTCCTAATGAAAAAAATACAATAAATTCACAAATACAAAACAAGTTCACAAACTTACTCTGTACAGTTAATTAGGCATATTTGTGATTAGATTTTAATTTGCATGTGCAGTACGTAAGGAACGTTTCACTATTCATGGGGGCCCCTGGTTTTGAAACGAAGTAATAACATTAAAATCTTAACGTTATAGACAGATTTTACAACATATGATAGAATATTTATAAATATCTATATGATTCATTTGGGCAATTCTTGGCATTTGTCGGGGTCCCCTAATTTCCCGGGGCTCCAAGCGGCTGCTTACCTCACTTATTGGTTAAGTCCGCCCCTGATTCCATGCACACCCAATTGAAAACATGTCAACTTTTCAGAATGCTGCAAGCTCAACACGAGTCACGTAAACAAAAACTGACTGATCAACTTTATACTTTGTATAGAATTTACACATTTCGATAGACTAATCACCTCAGATGAACGCAGAACACCCAAACACCCAGTGCTTTTTCATTTTCTCCATAAATAAAACTTGTATTGGAATTGCAACAATGGTTTGTTAGTTTGTCATGCCGAGCAACAACAAACGAGTACAATCTCAAAGCACGTTGAATGGTAAAGGAAGCGACGCACCTTGCGCTTTCCACATGCTTTTAGACACGATATGTGACTGACAGGTCTTGGAAATTACCTGATTCTGTGATACATCAGCCTTTCTCTTTCCAAAGTTATCCCACACCACAGATGTTGACTTTTTTGGGCACCAAGTCCTCCTGTGCTGATCTCATCATTCCTGTTTATGTACTGTAGGCTATTTGTCATTAAGCTCAGTCTCCCGTTTTCGCGCTGTCTTTAGATGCACTGCGTTATGATTGGTTCAAACGGTATACTTCAGGATAATCGTGCTGTAAGGCGTTTTAAAAAACGCGCATGTTCAAATCGCGATTCCGATACGATTTCAATTAATTCCACAGCCCTAATCAGAGGTCTTCCTTTTCTCTCATGCTTACCACATGAATTTACTAATTATTTATGGAAAAGGTAATGTGTTAAATATTTTTGTATTGCTGTTATTGCACCCTCCCACAGACCTATGTACGTCACTTTACTGTACAGCTTCATAAAGTTGTTTGGTGACAAACATGATGTAATGATCAATAAAATGCTTTTGTTTGCTCATAAAATTCATGATTTTCTCACAAAAGGTCTTGAGTTCTGAGTTTTTGTCTCCTATTTGTAAATGATGATATAGTTAAACACACAGCGGGTGAACCAGTGACTCAATGCCTCATTCATATAAAGAGCTTTTAACTTCAATGCTAAATTAGTCATTTGAATGAATTAAGTGCCTTAATGACTCAGCGAGTTACTCATTAGACATGTACCACCAACTACTGCCAGCTTTACTTTCTTATTTAGAGGATTACTTCATTAAATAAAATGATTTCATATTTTCATTTGAAAAAGAATAAAGACGGTTCACTTAAAAATGAAAATTATTCAATTATTTACTTCCCTTTGCGGCCTTTAAAACAGTATGAATTTCTTTCTTTTGTGGAATTTGTAAAATGCTGTTCACCAAACTGCTTTAGAGCTGCAATACATGGTCTGTAAATATATTTTATATAATACATAAAAACAATCATGGCTGTAATCTCTCAGGCAGATTTAATGTGATTTGAAATTAATTCGATTAAGCGATTCATCGTGTAATTAATTAGATTATACATTTTAATCATCTCACAGTCTTTATAAAATCAGATTAGATCTGAGTGCTTTCATAGTGTTATAGCTTATGAATGTGTCCACGCAAGACAACCTACTCTCCGCCTACTGACCTAGCATAGGATTATTATAGGATGCACTGTGAGAAACACACAACAAAGCATTTTCTCTAGATTTCATTGCCATCTCTTTCATTCACTTGCCTTCCCACATGTATGTAAGCCAATTAACATGGGTTTGATTGTTCAATACTACTCATACATCAAATTGAGTGCTCATGTGAAGGTGAGGGAGAATCTAACAAAATAAGTGTATTGACAAAATCTAAATAGAACTCATCACCAAAACACATATGAATGCGTGCCAATGACAGGTGGAAACATCAGTACATCTAGGCTGACCACTTGTAATCACATCACTGAAACGAATGCTGTGAAATTTTGTTGATGGTGCTAGGCCTGTCATGATTAGGAATTTTTGTTGTGCGATATATTGTCACAAAAACTGTTGTGATAAGCGATGTTTTTATTATTTTGAGATCATTTAATGGCACTACTTATATAATGATTATATAACAGCATAATATTGCAAATTACAGCCATACACACTAGGGATACTCAAATCAATCAGCCAGAGATCGGTATTGGCTGATAATCACATTTTATGACTCGATCAGTACTCGCTTATCTGGCCGATCACATGAACCAATCGTAAGTGTTAGTTTATGGAATTAAAAGAAGAGGAAGATGCATTTTAACTTATTAATTTGTATACTTTTATATTTTCGCCTGGCGCTGACTAAATAGAATCTAAATCTAAATAGAATATTTTTTGATAGTTTCATGTTTCTTTTCTTTTGAGAATCCTCTGAATGATTTGTTTGAGAGTAAAGGAATGTAATCACCTTGTCAAAAACACCTACTATTCTTCCACACATAGAGACTCAAATGGAGAGTTTGAGACCGTCAGACTTGGCAGAGGTTTCCTGCTTATATTTTGAGTCTCAACACGCTTCCCACATCAACCTGACTCTCACACTTCTCACCCCGTTAACATTTCATTGAATTCACAGCTTACACTGAGTGCTTGATCTTGGTGGAAAAGGTGTGAATATCTCAACTACTTTCTTTTAATTCTTTTGCTTCAAGTATACTTTAAGCTTTATAGACTAGGACAAATCGCCGTTTCTTCACTAATACCTTGAGGCCACAAAGACAAGCTCAATTTTCCTTTGGCTTCCAACTCTTTTCCTCCTTCTGTCATATTCTCACATGTATTTCTATCATGTTTGCCGCAGCAAAGGTCATCTATTGTGTAGGCTCATAAAAAGAGCAGATCAAGGCTGAATCAAAGCCTAGCTTATCCTACAGCTTCAATCAGCCCACCTGACACTAAATACATCTGACAACCGCCCAGGCACTGCCCTATTGCTGCTCGATGTCTTGTGCCTTTTCCATTAAGACAAAATATTGCTCTGTACTTACCTCATGGCCTGAGCTATAATATGTTCTCACTAAACATCCATCCAATGTTTAGCGAATGCTAGCATGATGCATATAGATTTATCTTAGCTCGCTCTTGAATGCCCTATACTATACCATAAAACATACACCCCCATGTACACTCAACCTTTCCTCTCTCATAAGAAGCTAAATCAAATTTATACCCAACCTCAGGCGCACTTGCCCAATTGCACTTGCAGCTCACCAAGAGTCTATTATAGCTCTTGACTCAGCACTCTAAAGTGCTGAGATGATTCAGCATCAGTCTTTCTGACTGCTCTCTTTTTGGAGATCTGTTAACTCCTACAGATGCAGATTTTACGGTTAAATCGAAATAATTTTATAGTTTTATGCAAGTAATATAATGTAAGATCAGAATGGTATGTTACTGAGTCTACTGTTGTTATTATTATTGGACATATTTTGGCTTATAGGTTAGTTCTATAAACCCCTAACACTGTGTATAGACTGGGCATGACATTTGTCATCCACTTGTTAAGTGTGACGTCATACGAAGCGACTTACGGGTCCAAGTGCTAGGGATGTCCCGATCAGGTTTTTTGCCCACTAATCAGAGTCATTTGATTTTGAGTATCTACTGATACAGAAACCCGATCCGATACTTCTATAATACATAAAGGCTTAGTAGGCCCGCAGAGACAGTGCCACTGATTCGATCCAAAACCCGCAACGAGATGATCCCAAGGTTTCCATAATCCTGAACCAGGCCGTATCCCGAGCAGCTGCTGTGGTGTCATGGAGGAGTGGAGAACATGAGACTGATTCCTGTGACGCTCCAGGGACAGATGAGTCTCGCTGACTTCCAGCTTCTCCAGCCTCCGGCACCTAGACTGCAGCTCTGCACAAGACGTTTGGCCATAGGAGAAATGGTCGTGCCCAACTGAGCCTGGTTTCTCTCAAGGTTTTTTAATTCCTCACTTTTGCCAATTGGCGAAGTTTTTTCCTCGCCGCTGTCGCCACTGGCTTGCCTGGTTCGGGACCTGTAGAGCTGCGCATTGATGGATTTGCTCTTCAGTGTTTGGACTCTCAGCAGTGAATATTAAACCACACTGAACTGAACTTAAACTTTGCAAGCTGGACTGACACTGTTTCAATTTACTATAATCTTCTATGTGAAGCTGCTTTGACACAATCTACATTGTAAAAGCGCTATAGAAATAAAGATGAATTAAATTGAATAGAGACATGAGAGCTACGGGTGAACTCCATATGTCTGTGGTAAACGAAACATGGGGTACATCTTATAACAGGACAACTAGTTGTCAGAAATCTTCTTATAAAGGGCGGGCAGATCTTTCTCTGTGAAATTGTGGCGAGACAGCATTTTTGCATTTTGCATTTTCAAGTTCTGGAGAGAGGCAAAGGCGGCCGCATAAGTCTTCATATTGTTTTACATACATTGTTTAGCAACATGGACTCCTCCAAATGGTGTTGAAAGAGTCACATACTGTATTTTTAAGGTAAAGTTCACCCAAAAATGTCATTTCTGTCTTCACTGTCTTTTGATGTCATCCCTTTGCTGTGCATTAATTACCAGGACAAATTTAAAGTCTGTTCAAGTCCACCATTCAAAGTCTATTCAAAATTTAGCATTTTAACCAACAGCAGACCTACATATAAAATTGTTATTGTTGTTTCACCATATGTTTAAAAAGAATAATAATGGCCTACTCATATTAATCTTTACTTTATATCTATCGTGAGAAAATAGTGATTTTATTTTAAGCAAACAAATTGTGATTCTCATGGTGTCTGTGATGCAGCAAGTCTAGAAACAGTTGTAATTTTATATAAATAATTTGATATAAAATTCACTTTAATGTGTGGCACGACTAAAAAGTGGTCATAAACGACTCAACTAAATGAGTAGTGATTTGGCCCCGGCAACATTATTTCATACGTCACCGCTTAACAAGCAGATTGGTCCTCTTTTTTGGAGTGAGGAAAAATATTCCCACACTGCCATCACCTTCCCAACAAAACACTTCTTAATTTAAAAAAATAATAATTTACAGCCGAAAATATTTTACAGACGAAATTTTTTTACCGAATTTTTTCATTTTTTTAAATTTGTTGATTGCACATCGGGAGCATCTATCCATACTCGCATCTCAAGTTCAAGCTCTCCATCTAAAACAAAACTGATGCTTTTATGCCTTGTTGCAATTGCCGCAATTGTCTGAATTATTGCTGTGGCAACACCATCAAAGCTTAAAAGTAGTGCCTAAATAAATCAACAATGGTCAGGTGGTACAGCAGTCACATGGTGCAAGTCACAGCTCCCAGACAATTCCAAGCTCACAAGTTTGTAGATTCTACACAGCTGCGGATTCTTATTACAAGTTTGAATCTTGTAATTTACTATAATTATGAAATGCCAGGAATGCATCTCACATTGCTAGATCTAATGTTATCATATTATACAGGATTCTATCACCATCACACCTTGCAGTATTGTACTCTAGCAAATGTATTGCCAAGTATAGTAAATATAAAATCTTAACAATCTCCCTGAATACTAAGCTCAACACACTAGCATTTTAGCTGCAAGTTTTGTAGAGGTAAAAAACAGCATTTTTTTACTGTCATTATATTACATCACATATGTCTGAGATTTGTCTGTCTGAAAGTTGAGTAAGACAGGTAATGAAACTTGAGTGGGTTGCTATGGCTTGATTTCTGTTTCCATTTGAGGGTTTCAAGTACGTACAAGCCTTAGTAATACAGATATATATCAGAACAGTTGCATTTATTTATGGTTGAGATCTTTTATTGACAATGGGAGAACCCCTACTCTCTGACCCTGAGGCAAAAGTCTCTGTAAAGTCTACTGTAAAGTCTACTCCAGCACATATCAGTAACTTTCAGTGGGATTCAGGTCAATCGGTGGTCAATTCATGTGTGAAAATGAAGCCATCTGCAATATGGAATATGGAATGTCTGATTTGGTTGTTTAAGAAATACACTATTAACAATTTCCTGTAGAATCTACAGTAACTTGCAGCAGTTCACCAGTAATTTACTGCAAATCTATTACAGCAGAAATACTGTATTTATATTTACAGCACCATTTATCTTGCTGTATATTTCAGTATTATATATCTTTACTGTAAAATATACTGCCATTTTCACATTGCAACTTTAAAAAATTAACATACCGCATAACTGTAAAATACATAAGATCAAGATCAATCATTGGTTATGCAAACTTTAACCACCTTTTCTAAAATGTTAAGGTTTTTAAGCAATTTTATCTGACTAACTGGCACAAATATGCAGACACCTTCATTCTCACAATGAGTTTTTTAGTTCTTTCAGCCTTCCAACAGAGTTTGTTCTTCTTAGGTAATCTGAAAACATGTTCAGTGCTGCGAATACATTGCAAAAGCATTTCAAGCTTATTCAAATTTGTCATTAATAGTGAAAACATTTTAATATAGGCTTCTCTGAAACTGTGAATATTTCACTTTAATTTTATTTAGGCTAAATAATTATTTTATTAGGGCAACGCAGTGGCGCAGTACGTAGTGCTGTCGCCTCACAGCAAGAAGGTTGCTGGTTCGAGCCTCGGCTGGGTCAGTTGACGTTTCTGTGTGGAGTTTGCATGTTCTCCCTGCGCTCGTGTGGGTTTCCTCCGGTGCTCCGGTGGGTTTCCTCCACAGTCCAAAGACATGTGGTACAGGTGAATTGGGTAGGCTAAATTGTCCGTTGAGAATGAGTGTGTATGTGTGTTTCCCAGAGATGGGTTGCAACTGGAAGGGCATCCGCTGCATAAAACATGTGCTGAATAAGTTGGCGGTTCATTCCGCTGTGGCGACCCTGGATTAATAAAGGGACTAAGCCGAAAAAGAAAATGAATGAATATTTATTTTATTAAACAAACCAAAGTGTTTTGGCGCAAATAGCGGACTTGCTTTGAAGTGCATCACCTCAAATGTTATTCGTTATTCTTTTTTATTAATAACTGACCAACAAAACATACATTAAAATTAAGGAAAAATGATAGCAAAACAAATTCGTTTCAAAAATATATTTTTTCCAAGAAAAATATATGAATTAAATTTTGTTTGTGCCCCTCCACTACTCAACTATATGGGTGGATGATTTGTTTCGCTCTGTGGAAAATAAGGATTTAATTATTGCTTCACTATGATTGTTGTATCATAAACCTCTGTCATATATTTGCTATTTTTATATGTTATTAACAAATTAAACATATACAATTTTTTTATATTATTAGTTGTCTGCAAGCATCAGTGTTTATTGAGATTGAAATACGATGAAAAAAATTGAATTAAGATAAGAAATATCTTTTAAGCAACACTTGTGACTGCTTTGGGAAATAACCCTCATCGTAGATGTCATAAGATGACTAATCGTGAAGGAACGTGTAGTCTGGCCAATTTGTTACCCATGACAAGTCAAGATTTTATCAAGAAAACAAATAGCATAATCTGACATAGTGACTTTCGTAACCGACAATAAAAATTGTGTGATCTGACTTTACAGTGGAAAAAGCTACACACTGTATCAGTTAGGATTAAATGAGTTGTTGCCAAAGAACACAATCATGCTAGAAACATATTATTAACTGCAATAAATGTATCCAGTGATAAACTTGTTTACATTCAAACAGCAATGTCCTGCAGCCAATAATTGTAAGCTGTTTATAACAGAGATTTTGTTATGGTTCGTTTCTGTTATGTTGTATGGTTGATATTAGTTTGTGTGCTCATGCACATCAACAGCAAAGGATGGATCTCAAATGCTCATATTAATATACAGTAGCTCAAGTATTCAGTGTGATTCACACAGCTACAAATACACACAAGCTGATACACCTATGAGGGAACACCAGATTGCCTTAACAGGTGTTGCCTGCTTAATGTGACACTTATTGAATATAAAACTGATGAAAGAGACAAACCAAAGCTTTTCCCTCCTAATTGCCCTCCCACCCCCTGTTCGAACAGACCCACTCTTTTGCATAATTGTTTTTTTTTTCTATACACACATGCACCGGTTCCTATGAGAATGTATCTGTTCTCTCCGAGCAGGTGTGACCTTTTCTCTGATGATCTGTGAGAGCCGCAGGCCAACCCTTTTACACAGCGTGTGTAGTTTGCCCCTCATACTTTCTCACCTTTATGTTTTTTGCAGATATGCAAATTTCTTGCAACTTTCACGCTTTAACCACAGCCTATCGCTATATGTATTTCTCACCCTCACACAAATTGGTCTTGACCTAGATTTTAGGTTGTAAACTAAAGCTATTGCACAACATAATTATATAATGTATCTAACATATATAACATATACACTACCAGTCTAAAGTTTGGGGTCAGTTTTTATTTTCATGTTTTTTAAAAGAAAACGAATTTGTTCATCAAGGCGGCATTTATTAAATGTTAAAAAAATGTTCAATTGAAAAATATTTATTCTAAATTTAAATAACTGCTTTCTTATTGTATGTTGTTTCACATTAAATTATTACCGAATTCATTGCTTTTATTACCATTACATTAATAATAATAATATTAATATTAATAATAACTTATATTACAGTGATTTCTGAAGGATCATGTGACTCTGAAGACTGGAGTAATGAAGCTGAAAATTCATCTTTAAAATGATTGGAATAAATTATTAAATTAAATGATAAACTACTTTTAAAAAGTTATTTTTATAGTGCAATAACATTTTACAATCTTACTATTTGTACTGTATTTTTGATTAAATGAACACCTTGCAACCTTGGTGGGCAGGAGACGCTTATTTTAAAACATTTAAAAATCCTATTGACACCAAACTTTTGACTGGTAATGGATATTTCTAGGCCTGTTAATCAATTATTATTTTTAATCTAGCAATTATTCAATCAAATTAATTGCACATTAAAAGCCTTAAATATGACTGAGAAATACCTCCAAAAGTCATTATTGTGTTAAATGTAAATAGCATCAAGTACAATAATTGTTTAAAATTAATTTAGAAAGGAAACACAGCTTTGTGTTGATCAGAGATGTACAGTACAAAACTTCTACTGTGGCTTTATTGGTAATAGTTTTGCTGGCAAATCTAAGCAAGAGCAGACAGTATTGCCTAAAATAGATTACTGACTTATTTACTAAACAGTTGAAATAAAACATTTATAATTCATATTTGGAAATATAAAGTTACTATTAATCAAAGGACGTTAAAAATGATTCCAACAAAAATATGAAGCAACACGGCTGTCTTCAAATTGTGATAATATAACATTTTACTGAGCAACAAATAATCATATTGAATTAGACAAGAATAGATCATGTTTTAGAATGTAATTAGGATGTAATAAAATACCATTGTTTTAAATTAACATCATAATATTTTTTCTGTATTTTTGGTTAAACAAATGAAGCCTTTGTGAATATTTCACAATACTTCCCCCATGAGAAGACTCATGCTGCATTCAAATCCTCCTGGGACGTTCTTGCTTAACGTTCTTGACAAGTCATTTTAAGTCAGCTGCGATCAAGTCACTTTCATCAGCACAAAAATGGTGTTGTACCTACTATTGATAAATTAATTAAAAATACAGCAGGGTTTGTTAACTCTGCTTGTTGACAACAAAGAGCAAATAATTCAACTGGGAATTAGTTTCAATTTTGTCACTGACAACTCACAGGAGTTGACTGAACATCTGCACCAAATTTGGAGTTTCGCACTCATATTAACACATATGATGCAGTTTTTAGTGCATTCAACTTGTACATACAAATTATCCAACATGACTTGAATGCACCATCAATGCTGGAGTTATGTCTGCAATAGTGGAGCACACATCAGTTTCAAATCAGGTGTGCCCTTCCAGTGGTGCTTTAGTGCTGTGCGCGTCCTCCTGCCCTTCTCCCGTTGCGAGTTTGGACTTGGGCCTGGAAAAAAAGCGGGCCAGGAGTGATGATTGGAGGGTAGAGTACTCTAACACAGTAATTGTGCCACGACCAAAAGGAATTTGCAAACTGCAACCTCAGAAGAGGGTTTCTAAATTTGATGCCTGAGCTAAAACTTTGTGTTTTCTGTTTATTTACAGTTGTGAATTGCATTATGGGACCTTGATCTCTGCTCTGTCAATTTTTAATGTTGAAAGTTCAACTCTACATTTTAACAAAGCAGCTTTTATTGCCATTTAGGTAGTTTGAAATAATATCATGTGCAAAATATAATGTATAAAGCAATAAATCTGTAAAATAATAGAAAATCTACTGGCAGCTTGTTACAATGTTTTTGTACTGTAACATACAACAACCCAGACAATATATCCAGTTAAACCATTAAAAATGTTAATAAAAGTCACCTTTTCCCAATGTTTTTATGTTAAAAGTTGTCTGAAGAAAGATCAAGATCTCACACCATGATTCAAAAGCATAAATAAATGGGAAAAACTAAAAACATGAATAACAAAATGCGAAAAACTACAATTTTTTTTTTCGTATATATTACGGCATCTTTACTAAATAACTATATTTGAACATACTACAGTTGACTTTCATTTATTTTCAGACAAAAACATTGAGATAATTCTCAGCTTATCTACTTTTATAGGAAAAAGTCATGCAGGTTTGGAATGACACAAGGCACAGTAAAAAAAAAAAAACATTTTCATTTTGGGTGAATAATCCCTTTGACTTTTAGAAACTCATCTGGAGTTCTGTTCCATTTCATTGCGTCTAGCTGTTTTATACAAAACCATGTGGCAGAAAAATAATGCACGACCACCGTGGTCTTTCATACATGATCATTTTTCCCTTTGACGCTGCTGTGAATTTTTAGGATGCAGTCATTATCTCAGGATTTAATCTTAGTATTTCCATGAAAATGTTTTCTGTTAGCTTTGGACCGATTCATACTGAATATCAGCAGCCATTTGGATCGACTCCATTTGAAGTATTGTTCTTTTTTTTAACTCTGATTCCAGAAATCTCTAGTCGTTTAATCCTTCCAAATATTTTTGATTTCATTTTCTTTGTGAGCTTTTGGCTCCATTCCAAATTTAAGACATGATTTTACTCACACATGAATTAAAGCCCACATTTACATGTAATCCATTTCACTACGCAAACCAGATAAATGCAGATTCCTGCAAGACCTCACCCTGGGGGCAAAGGTTCATTCAGCGCTTCCTTGAGACTTTTACAGAAAGTACGCTGCTAAGGTTGGTGTGTTTAGATTTGTGTGTTCAGACATAACCAAGCTAACTGCATGGGTTGCTTTAGTAGAGACATAGGCGTACCCACAAATGTGACAAGGCATTCAAAACGGATGCAGGGAAAATGGAAGTGCATCATTTCACCTTCCAAATAAGCACCCTGTCGAGACGCATCGCAATGTATACCAATTTTTCTTGTGTGAAAGAGCAGACAGTAATGTTATGTGCTGCAATCATGGCTTCTCTGTATGTAAAGTACATATGAATACTTCCTTCATTTCACTTTTCAGATGCAGTGTTTTATTTTATTTTATTTTTATTTTTATTTATTTATTTTTTTTCCTTTATTTTATTGCCATCCAAAGAGTTTTTGGAAAGCATTTGAAGTGTCGTCTGAATTTTTCATTGAAAATTGAGTTATTTCACTTTAACGACCATGAAAAGAACCTATTGTTTGCCATGAAACTGAAATTACTGACTGATAAAATGGTCATTTTAGAATAAAATTTCAGATGGCATCTAGAGGTTTATGCAACACAGACTTTATGTGAAAACGTACCCCTGTATACATTTCTGGAGAGCGCAAATGATGTAGCCAAAGTGGTATGACACTGCTGATGGCTTCTGTTTATTTTCGCTCTACCAGCTGACCACTTACCTGTGTGGATGGCTTATCCGCTGTTACCAGTTTTTTCCAGTGGCCTGCTGCATATGGTGGTGGACTTGGGATGCAGAGAGGAGTTGACCGAGTTGATAAGGTTCGAGTCTGACGAAGAATGGTTCCAGAAAGTATGTAGAACAAAAACAAAAGGCAAACAATGAAATCAAATAAACAAGTAAATAATAAGGTGATATTGTGGTTAGATCTGAAAACATGGTAAAAATCAAATGGCTGCGAGAGCTTTTTTTGTTCTGGATTGCTTTTTAAAGCGGGTTAATCGGTTCTTTTGAAAACACTATTGAGGAGAGTGGATCAGTCGATCGGTCAGTCAGTCAGTCAAACAGTCAGTCAATAGCGGCCCCTGGTGGATTTACGTGAAAATAGCAGGCGCAAATGGCACTCACAAGAGAAATTTGAGATCTCAAAATACGTACACACAAGCCTCTGGTGGATTCGCAAAAATAAAAACAGCAAAATTACAAACCTCCTGGGATGTATTTTGCACTGTTCAGAAATGTATACAGGGGCATGTTTCCACAATGAGCCTGGGTTTTTGCATTTAAAATCTTCATTTGAATAAAGTGTTGATCTGAAGAAAAACATGATAAAATCTAGATTTTTCTGGCCTCAAAACATTGTCTTTTTCTCTACTTTTTAGCCTTCTGTTCACACTGAGACAGTGTATTTTTCTACACAAGATGTTGCAAAAGAGACAGTGAATCAACATGCAGGATTTGTGAAAAGCATTGTGAAAACAGGTAGGGTCGAGCATCAGCAAACAATAATATGGAAGGCAAGACAAAGGGTTAATCCCAAACAGGCAAAAGTTCAGGGCAAGTGGCAAACAGTCATCAAATGAGAAACAGTCCAGGGTACAAATACAAGCAAGGAAACGTTTACAACAGTTATAAAAAACTTAGCAGTAAGCATGTGAGTGTTACACTCACCAGCGATCTAGATACTTCAAATCTGCCACCAAATGGACTACAAATCCTGTCATGCACCTCCCACACACACACCTGTTCTGATTTCCCCTGATTACACACACAGACACACAGCTGAAGCTTGTCATCACTGATTCCCAGTACTATAAATACATCTCACTCCCTCACAGTAGTTGCTGAGTCTTGTTGTTCCTGTAACCATTTCGAAGCGTTTTTCCTTGCCTTGCTTTCCCATGCCGTGTGCTCCTGTGATTGACCCGTGCCTGCCTGACTATTCTGTATAATAAAGACTCTGCATTTGGATACTAAACCCTGTTGTCCAGCACTCGTATTGTTACAGTGAGAGTGTTTGGCTTAAAGGAGTAGTTTACCCAAAAATAGAAATTATCCCTTAATTAACTCGTCCTCAAGCCATCTTCTGTCTATATGACTTTTATTCTGTCAGACGAACTGAGACTAATGTTCAATTTTCAAATTTTATTTATAACTACAGTTGGCTTTTATTTAGCATAAATCTGTTCTCAAACTAACCGATACACAGCCAGGGAGTTAACGCATATTTTATGAAGCAGATCGATGTGTTAATGTAACAAAAATATTTCCCCTTTTTAATTTATAAACTCAAATTACTGTGTTATAATCTTAAAACACTTAAACATAAAGCTTGGATTTGCAGTGTGGTTGTTGTAAAACATCGACAAAAGTCATGACCCTAAAAAAACAGAGCAGTTAGTCTCATTTTGTGTTTGTCGCTGTCCTTGTGTGATATGGCCTATTTAACCTGCTCACATTGAAAGCCCATGGGTTGTAGATACTGTACAAAACATGACATGCTTGTGTTTTTCATCTTCCTCTATGATTAAAACATTCCTCTCCTACAGTACCTGCACGGAAAGCTTACAGGTTATCAGCGATTCCCACAGGACACTGGATCCGTACAGGAGACAGACTGCATAATGTAGTGTGAAGGCAATGGGAGTGGTCCATAGACATGTAGGGCTCCCACAATGCACCTCTATACTGGAATGAAAAGAGCTGACATTTTGCACATCAGTATGGGAAAGGAAATTAGAGAGTCTATTATCCTTGCTGTGTGCAGTGTGTGAGTGTGTGTGAAAGAGAGGGAGAAAAAAAGACAATCTTTAACAGTAGAAAAGCGCCATTTTCATTTGCAGCTGCATTAACTGAGAAATGTCAATAAACATCATTTCAAAAAATCTACTGAAGATGTAGGAAGTAACTAACAGACGAAATATCAATACACTACTGTATTGTGATAGTCTGTCATCGCAACATTGAATCGATAGGTATTTTAAACAATTGTATTTTAAAGCAGTGGATTACTCAGATATAAAAGCTCTGTCGTCTTTGTTTACGCTCTTGCCGATTGAAACCTGCGTGTCTTTCTTCCTTCTAAAGAACACAAAGGGAGAAATGTTGAAAAATGTACCGTTGACGTCAAAACTGATGGGATGAAAGTCATACAGGTTTGGAAAGACACAAAGGTGAGTAAAATGATGACAGGGTGTTTATTTTTAGGTGAAACGTGCCATCTTTTTATCACCTTTAAGAAAAAGCATTGCATATGACGATTATGGGCAGCGCAGTGAACTCTTTCATGTCACTTTGCAGAACTGAGTTATGAAAATCCTAATGGTGAAAGTCAAAGAAGCATGACTGCACACATGGCTGCTCATCTGTATCAAGTGCATAGGCCGACTGGGGTTTTTTTGCTGCGTCAACAAGAGCAAGCTGATTTCAGGAATGTCATTAGCAACAACATTGTGATATTGTACATGCCATTGCAGTGTATACAATGTAAGCTACCTTACAAGTTTACCCATTATAATCAACAAAGATATGAGACAAAATATGTTAAATAACTCATGCTAAACTAAAATTGTTTTGCTGCTTGTTCAAACTACTTATTTAAAATGAGCTGAATCAATACAATTGTTGAGTTTTTTTTTTTTTGTGGGACAACTTAGTTTTTTTTGTCAATCCTCTTTTTATTTGTAAAAAAACAAATTATAATATGTTATTTGAATCTATTTGTGTTGGGATAACATGAAGGAATTATGTGGAACCAAGCTTTTTTAAAGTGTAGACTAATATAATACTGATATATTTGTTTAGCTGAAATACGATGTGTTGTTTTTCACAAATATGAACTTATGTTTTATTAATCAACATTAATAATGATAATATCAAAAGAAATAATCTCTAATCAACTATAAATACTTGCAAAGGTAAAATTAATGTAAAAAAATCACCTGAAATTCAGTACCAAGAGGGCAATATTTCATCTTAAAGTGTTAGTTTGGGCAAAAAAATATTTTTTTGTGCGATTTGTTTCTATTTTTAGACCAGCACAACCCTAATTTTCACGTTTTGTGCCGTGTTGTTTAAATAGCAAATCCATTTGAACCAGTTAGTGGACTCATGAGCCTGCTGGTCTAGAATGGAGGTGTGTTAAGGTGCAGTGTTGGCGCGTTGCTATTTTAAAAATCAACCTACTGAAAGCTGGTCTAAAGTCCAGCGCAGAGTGCTTCAGTCATGCGCCTATGCAGGTCCAAATGCTTACACATTGCTTAATAGCAACACACAAATATCTTTACATATGAAAAAAGGATTAAAATGTTACAAAAATTATTATTCTCTACATAAATATAAAAACCACTGGCTACATGCCTCATCTCAGGGGGCTTTGTTTAGTTTATTGATGACAATTTGCATTTGTATAATGTTATTATTGTTATTGTGAGAATTATTTATCATATGCATATTTATATTTGCTTTAAATAAAATAAGTTTAAATGTGTCCGCCTGTCGGGTTTTGGAGCATATGCATCACTATGGGGCATAAGAATAGGAAGTGTGTTTGGATATATCTTGTTCATTTTTTTATTTGCTGGAAATTAGAACTGAATTTAGAAATAGTTTTGAAACTAATCTTTGCACTTAACAAACGAAATTAAATATGCAGGCTAATGGATGTCTTTAGTGGAGTGTGTACAAAACTGTTTCCTTATTCACAAAAGTAAAGGAGTAAAGTGTAAAAGTAAAGTAAAGAGAAAGTAAAGTGGCCGAATGGAGGAGGCTCATTCTTTATCCTCGCGCTACAGATGGTCTGTTTAATGGTTTTCTCACTAGTGAAGCGTTCAGTTTTTCCTCTTACAAAGTCCACCATGCAAATAGCAAATGTGCCATGGCGTGACACAACTGACTCTTAAAGGGAATGGGAGACAAGACTCTGATTGGTTTAATGCACATTATGCTCAAAACACACCCATAACTCATTAAGAGAATAAGCTCACCCATGTTAGACCATGCGCCAGGGTGAAGAGCGTATTTTTCCATCCTTCAAACTGCAAAAATGGATACGGTTACGCCCTTAATGCTTTTGCGCCCTGCGCTTTAGACTATGCGCTTAGATTTTTAAGATAGAGCCCTTAGTTTGTCTTCGGAATGCAAATTAAGAAGTTTTAGATGAAATCCGAGAGCTCATTGAGCTTCCATAGACTGTGGCTCAGCAGTAATCATACAAAGCTCAAAGAATGTTTTTTGAGGCAAAAAAACGTGAAAAACAATTATGTTTGCCAATGTCTTTTCTTCTACATTAGGTCTGGGTGCTCCAAGTAAACGTGCACTCTAATCAGATGTGAAAGATGAAGATGAACAAACAATTTTTACAGTTTTTTATGATGCATAAAAGTATTCTCTGAGCTTTCCGTGATTACAGTTAAAGCACTGAAGTTTCTTCTCACGACCATTGCTGTCTATGGAGTATGAGAGAGCTCTTGGATTTCATCTAAAATATTTTCATTTGTGTTCCAAAGATGAACAAAGGTTTCAGAGGATTGAAATGACACAAGAGTGAGTAATTAATTAAAGAAATTACATTTTTGGATGAACTAACCCTTATTATTTGCTGACACTGATTGTGATATGGGCGACACGGTGGCTCAGTGGTTGGCACTGTCGCCTCACAGCAAAAAGGTCACTGAATCGGGTCCTGGCTGGACCATTTAGCATATCAGTGTGGAGTTTGCATGTTCTCCCCATGTTCGTGTGGGTTTCTTCCAGGTGCTCCGGTTTCCCCCACAGTCCAAAGACATGCACTATAGGTGAATTGGGTAAAACAAAGATTGGTCGCATTGTATGTGTGTTTGAATGGGAGAATGTTTCCCAGTACTAGGCTGCGGTTGGAAGGGCATCCACTGCGTAAAACATATGCTGAAATAGTTGGTGGTGTATTCTGTTGTGGCGATCCCAGGGACTAAGCGGAAGGAAAATGAATGATTGTGATACTGTATATAGCGGACGTCTCCAATCAGTTAGTCTGCTTAAACTCCACCTCTTTTTTCAATTGGCTACAAACTTGCATTCAAATCTGCCTCCACTCAACATCCAATTGATAAACCCTATACCCAGTGCTCATTCTTGGATGTTTGTCAAAATACAGAAGAACAGGTCAGCTGTTACTTCCACTAAATGTTTTGTTTTTTGTTTTAGTAATAGTTTTCATTAACAATGACCTTGCCTCTAACCATTTCACTCTTTAGAGAGTTTGCCTCTCAACCTCAATTTGAAACGAGAAGAGGAAGAAAGATACTTGAAACCCTGCCGAAATCCACCCTAACCTGAGCAGGCTGTTGTTCAGCCCCTGCACGCTTTCATAAATGCAGGCATTAATTATGGATTTATTGCTGTCCTTGTCTGTGCGCTGCTGTGTCACTATGCAGATCTCAATTATTCATGAGCTGTAGGAGCAGGGTAACGGGTGGCGCACTCATGCGGGACGGTGCAGTTTACAGATTATTCCTCTTTCAGTATCAAATCGTCCGGTTCACTTTATTGCAGTTTTTTAATGACTTGCTCCCCATTTCTCATTTAAAACTAAGACTAATGGCAGTCAGTGGTGACATTTCTGTAATGAGGATGTTGAGTGTGTACTTAACACTCACACTCTGTGATATATGTTTGTGTGTGGAACTGGGAAGCTCATCTTCACCCCTGAGTGTACTGAGTTAATTATAAGTTTAAATAAGTAGAATGTCATGCTGAAGAGGCACTTTATTTAGTGTAGTAAAATGATATGTCCTCCTGCATTACACACTTCTGCCCTAGAGAAATGACGTGTCGTTCACTCTTTTGCACACATTAAATAAAGGAGTTTCATATAGATTGGACAAATGCTACACTTTTATAACATTTTCGTATTTGCTTGATACCCATTTGAAATGGTCGTCATGGTTCCTAACACTGAAAATAGTCGGATTTCTAGCACTATGAATAATTTAGCTCTACCATAATAATTTTCCATCCTATTTCTAACCCATACACATTATTCTAATTCAGACCATAGAGTGTGATGGGCCTTAGTCACAGCAGTTTCGTAAATACAGTATATTAACTGTTTTTACAACTGTACATTACAGACATTTGTATATGGCATGATATACAGTTGAAGTCAGATATATTAGCCCCCCTGAATTATTAGCCCCCCTGTTTATTTTTTCCCCCAATTTCTGTTTAACAGAGAGAAGATTTTTTTCAACACATTTCCAAGCATAATAGTTTTAATAACTCATTTCTAATAACTGATTAATTTTATCTTTGCCATGATGACAGTAAATAATATTTTACTGGATATTTTTCAGGACACTTCTATACAGCTTAAAGTAACATTTAAGAGCTTAAATAGGTTAATTGGGTTAACTACGCAGTTTAGGGTAATTAAGCAAGTTATTATATAATGATGGTTTGTTCTGTAGACTATCGAAAAAAATAAATAGCTTAAAGGGGCTGATAATTTTGACCTTAAAATGGTTTTTAAAAAAATTAAAAACTGCTTTTATTCTGGCCGAAATAAAACAAAGATTTTCTCCAGATGTTCTTGCTCTGTTAAACATCATTAAAACAGAAAAAAAATTCAAAGGGGGCTAATAATTCTCACTTCAACTGTACTCCTGTAAAACATTGAATTACATAACTATTTAAACTGCTGAAATATCATAAGTCATATTTATTGTAAGTATACATTCTGTTGGTGTTTACAAAATGCAGGATTACAGATGCACTTGTTTGCAGTTACCAAAACCATTGGATATTTGTAAGCCAGGCACATTATGGATACGTACCCTTGTATACATTTCTGGACAGACGTCCACCAGAGGCTGCTGTGTATGCTTTTTCAGATCTCAAATTTCTCTCGCGGGTGCCATTCACGCCTGCTGTTCTTGCCACTATCGACTGACTGACTGACTGACCAATTGATACCTCCACCAACCCCCTTCCCTAAACCCAATCAACAGTGTTTTCAAAAGTAATCTTGAAAAAGAAAAGCCCTTGCGGCTGCCTGATTTTTACCACGTTTTCAGATCTTACCGCACAAAAAGAAACAGAAGCCATTGGCGGCATCATACCGCCAAGTAGCGTTTGTTTGAAAGACGAAATACAGCCATATGTAGCTCTGGCTACATAATTCGTGCTCTCCAGAAATCTATACGGGGGTTTGTTTTCACTATGAACCTGTGCTGGCTATTTGACTATACTGTGTAATGGCTATAAAACTAACTTATTGTGTCTTGTCACTACAGGAAAATGAAATTAGTTTAGGAACATCATTTGTGAGGACTAAATTTGCAGAGCCCAGCACAATAGAAACTACAGTAATGCTTGATGTCGCTATTGACTGCCTTTCCAGCAAGCATTTTTTGTTTTTAAAAGATGTCTAATAGATGTCTAATAGACGTCTAAACATAGTGTCTTGCCCAAAACAAGGCTAAATTTGGGCTATCTGTGAAAATCTAATAGACGTCTCTAAGAATAGGCCTAAACTAGACTAGTCATCAAATAAACAGAACTGAACGACTACACATAAAAAAGTCTCTCTAACCTGTCTATTTGTTTTGGGCTATTCTTAGATGTCTATTAGATTTTCGCTGACAGCCCAAGTTTAGCCTTGTTTTAGCCAAGATGTCTACGTTTAAATGTCTATTAGACGTCTATTAAACACAAAATTGTTTGCTGGGTTATGTCACTTCAGAGTTCCTAGTAACGGTTCAATTCAAACTGGAAAATGGTCTCTAGAGGAAATTACTTCTCAGGGAACAGGCCTAGTTGCTGGTTCCTGTGACTGAGTTCCTGTATGGATAGGGAAGTTCATTATTGGTGTTTACACAGCAAGCATTCTTTGTGTTTAAAAAAAAGTCTAATAGATGTCAAAACATAGACTTCTCGGCTAAAATGAATTTGGACTTTCAGCGAAAATCCAATGACGTCTATCAATAATTTAAAAATAGACTAGTCATTTTTTAAATCTGTCTATTTAATTTAGACTATTGTTAGACCAGGGGCAGCACGGTGGCCCAGTGGTTAGCACTGTCGCCTCACTGTAATAAGTTCGCTGGTCGAGTTCCTACTGGACCAGTTGGAATTTCTGTGTGGAGTTTGCATGTTCTCCCCGTGTTGGTGTGGGTTTTTTCCGGGTGCTCCGTTTTCCCTCACAGTCCAAAGACATGTGCTGTAGGTGAATTGGATGAACTAAATTGGCCGTGATGTATGAGCCTGTGTGTGAATGAGTGTGTATGGGTGTTTTTCAGTACTAGGTTGCAGCTGGAAGGGCATGCGTTGTGTAAAACGTATGCCAGAATAATTAGTGGTTTATTCCACTGTGGCGACCTCTTAAATAGAGACTAAGCCGAAGAAAATTAATGAATGACTATAGACCAAAACTAGCCTTGTTTTAGCCAAGACATCTATGTTAAGATATTTATTAGATGTCTTTTAAACACAAAATTGCTTGATGGGGATTGTTATTGTCAAGAGGATTTATTTATTTATTTTTTTTCTACTGAGCGGGATAGCATTTAGTGCATTTACTTTAAAAATAGCATTGATTTTTATTATTATTTTAAATTTTTTGCTTTTATTTGCGTATTGTGTGTGGTAATCGTTTCATAGAAGCTATTAGGTAGTCAAAACACTGCTGTATTGCGAATAAAGGATTGTAGGGTGCTAAATAAAAGTGTGCTTACAGTTGCACATTTTTGTAAGGCTAAACAATACAGTATGTTGAAACCATTTTTTAAGATTAGTTTCAAGGTATGAGCTAGGCAGATTTGAAAAGGAGCTTTTCATAATGAATGTTAGAATACAGTATTGACACAGCGCTAATGATACAAAAGAGCAGAGAAACTCTGTAATAAAAAGGACAGCAGCTCATGTATTAGAATATAAGCTGATTTCAGTATATGCCAGCAGGAGTGTGGGTAAACCCAAGTGTAGTTTCTGTGTAGTAGTGCCCCATGTGTGCACCCCGTCGACTGCAGTAGTGATGTGCATAAATAGCTGCCGGCCCGCTACACTGAGACACTAGCAGAAGGTCACTCTATTGATTCAGTCCCGCACTGCGGCCTTTGATTACCGGGCCTGACACACCACCGCAATCTATAATGCATTGTATATGCTCTGTACAGAAATCCATAATGACTCTCTATATTCCGCCCTCATTCATAATGAAGGATAAACGGTGCCTACGTTTCCCAAACTGTCAGATAGGCCTCTATCCGTCAGTCTGGTTTTATATGCACAGTGAGTGGCACATTATTCCAGCTCTGTAAATGGTTTACTTTTAAGATATGACTGTGGAGGCTTGTGGGTGTGCTGCGTGCATTAACTTGAGATTGTGATACAAGAGCAATTGGACTTGTGATTGCACATTTAAGTAAATATATGAAAGTACATGCAATCGCAGGTTAAGCTGGAGTCACAGACTGTGTGTGTGTGTGTGTGTGTGTGTGTGTGTGTGTGTGTGTGTGTGTGTGTGTGCGTGTGTGTGTGTGTGTTTGTGCGTGTGTGCGTGTGCGTGTGTGTGAGTGTGTACTGGTTTATCTTGGATTCTTGGGGACAGCCTAAACTGAATGCGATGTGATAAAAAAAAAAATTCGCTGGATGTTTTATTCATGATAAAGTAGATCTTCAGCATTGAAAAAAAAATAGAAAAGAATGAAAGACAGAAAGAAAATAAGATAGTAAAAATGTGTTAGATAAATCTGTATTACCTGTTTATTTTTCATAAATTGCAGAAAATTTCAACATAGACTCATTCTGAAAACGTAGCCCTTTATACATTTCTAGAGATTACGAATAATTTTTTTTTTCATTTATTTATTTATTTTTTTATTAAACATAGAATACAAAATCTCATAGAGGTAAAAACATAATTACAAATCAAGTACAAAACATTCAGCATTTAAACCTAGGGGGTTCATATTACAGGTAAGGCAATAATAAAAGTAATTAAATAAATAAATAAATAAATAAATAAATAAACCTCAAAAGATGAAATTTATGAATGTCCAATGATAATTTTTGAGCACAACAATTAGGTAATTTTAGTGAGGAGTAATAGAGTTTAAGTTCGTTTTAGAAATGTTCAAAGCTTGGGGGACAGGGAGATCGCAAATTAGGTAGCCGGAAGTACGTATGGCTGCATTTTGTTTTTAAAACGAACGCAACGGGGCAGCGTTTTCTCGCTTACTAGCTGAGCACTTACCTCCATGTGGACGGCTTTTTTGGGTCAACTGGTGCTTTTGAAAACACTATTAGTTGGGTTTAGGGAAGGTGGAGAGTGGGACAGTCGATCGGTCAGTCAGTTGACAGCGGCCTCTGGTGGATTTACGTGAGAACAGCAGACACAATATAAAAATAAAGTCATCATACACAACATTATCAATCTGCATTACAAAGGTTTTTAATTTTTTTAATTACACATTTTTAGTGTGAATTTTCCAACCCAGGCTCATTCTGGAAACGTACCTCTATATATATATATATATTTCGCACCGAATGGCACTCGAGAGAGAAATTTGAGATCTCAAAAAGCTTACATAGTGGCCTCTGGTGGATTTGCGAAAACAAAAACCTGCAGAATAATGTAGCTCCTGGAACGTATTTTGCGCTCTCCAGAAATATATATATATATATAGAGGTACGTTTTCAGAATGAGCCTGGGTTGGAAAATTCACAGTAAAAATGTGTAATTAAAAAAATTAAAAACCTTTGTAATGCAGATTAATAATTTTGTGTATGATGACTTTATTTTATATTGTGTCTGTTTAGCTATTTACAAATTACACCTTTTTTTAATTCAACACAAAATGCTTCTTTGTAATATTTTAATATCTCAGAGTGTTGTAGTATTAACATTTAACAGATTAGAGCTGGGATATAATATAGTTTACATTCTAGGATTTAGCATTTACTTTACCATGCTCTAATAGCTTAATATAGGTCAGTATATGTTGAACAAACCAAACTTTTCTGTCAGTGTTATGGATAATTAGGATAATTAAACATGGTTATAGTCTAAATTACCTTTTTAAAATCTTTTTATTTTCTCATGTGTTAAATCTTTAATTGTGATTTTAAGTTTTGTCATTTTTAAATGCTTTTAGCATACAAAAAAACAAAACAATAACACGTTCCATTAGGGAGAGTTTGACATATGTAGTAGAGAACTACAGTCTGCAAGATACCAAGTTGGTTATGTTGGGTTTCTTTGATATGCAATAAATTTGAGATGATCTATCTTTCACAACAAATGAGTACACTTCATTTCTAATGCAAGGTGTGTGTGCTTTTAAAATGTATCTATTGAACCATAAGCAGTGTTATTTTGGTCATTTTATATATTGATAGGATATTTATTAAAAACAATATGTTTTTAGATTGTTGTAGTGAAGTGTTTTAGTGGTATGAGCAATTTTTTTTCTTTAGCTTTATATTTAAGCAATAACATTAACTGGAACAGAAAGAGTACTTTCAGGCCATTTCACAATACACAGAATGTCAGATACAAGTACAATATCTTTAATAAAATTAAATACATTATAGAGATGTGTGTAGGCTCCACAGCTCAGTGCTTGCCAAACCAATCAAGCCCATAAAGAGCTACAAATCAGCATTATAATGAAATAATAATAATAATAATAATAATAATAATAATAATAATAATAATAAAAAGCCTTATTGGATTTTAGGTTTCATCTTGTCATTTATTTGTACATTTTTCTTGGCTTTTAGTTAACTTTTATTATATTTTAAGGTTTTATTTTTACAGTGCTGCAGTTCTTACGGTTTTATAATATCTGTTATTTATGACTGACATCAATGCCAGGCATAAGCCATTCTGGATATGTAGTAGATTTTTTCACTGCATTTGACCATATTACTTTAGATATTACTTTAAACCAGAAGCTAGTTAGCAGGTCTTGCCAGGTTTTATCTTAAGTTTTAAGCCGAAAAGAAAATGAATGGATGAATGAGTTTGATTTAAAATCTCATCTATGACAGCATAAACAAAAATCACAGAACATTAAAATATTTAGTAAAATAGTTCAACTATTGTTTAGATCTGTGGTCTCTGTTTTCCTTCAAACAAAACTCTTCTTCTTGCCTGCCATTTTTTTTCCCCAAAACCGCAACAGTTTATTACGTGTGAATTCACTTTTAGCTGACTTGACATCTTCAGTTTCACTCTAATCCTCAGTAACAGCTGTATGACTGTATCCTTGTCAGCATCTTACTTCAATGAAGACTTCATATCCTTAAGGAGGAAAAGGTGGAGCTGATAGACTATCTCAAACCGCACTTACGTCTTTATCTCTCGCCGTCCTATCATCTCACTGACCATACATACGGCTTTGTTTTTACAGGAGCAGAACCCCTGTAGAAAGAGGAACTCATCAGAGCCGTCAGTTCTGTAAAACAAAGTCTCCAGGGATCTCAAACCTCTCCGCCCCTTCTCTGCGAGGGGCAGCTGCCATGATATAACCTCCAAACCTCAAAGAGCACACACACACAAGCCAGACCCAGAGACCCCCTGACGTCCCCTGCTTCCTCTGTGGAAGAGTCCTGAGGTGAGCATGTCTCAAATGCCTGTCTTGTGAAAGGAGAGGGCAGCAGTAGGCGCCATGCGTCCGTGGACGGGCTCGTGGCGCTGGATTATGCTGGTGCTGCTGGCCTGGGGGACGCTGCTATTCTACATCGGAGGTCACCTTGTGAAGGACAGCGAGCATCCGGAGCGATCCAGCAGAGAGCTCTCCAAGATCCTAGCCAAGCTGGAACGGCTCAAACAGCAGAATGAAGATCTCAGACGCATGGCCGAGACGCTCAGGTAGGTGAAAGGTTATGTCATAGAGTTTGAATTAAGATTTGCTTTCAAATGTGTTACACTTAAAAATGACTTTTGCTAATAAGCTTCTTATTTAAAATTAGTTGAAACAACACAATTCTTTAGTTTATTAGGAGATAAATAATTCTATTATGTTCAAGCCACTTAAATGTGTAAAAATAATTAAGTTAGGTTAACTTAATTGAACCCAGCATTTGTTTTACAGTGTAATTCATTTATTGGGTACTATATATATATATATATATATATATATATATATATATATATATATATATATATATATATATATATATATATATATATATATATATATATATATATATATATATATATACAGTTGAAGTCAGAATTATTAACCCCCCTGTTTTTTCCCCAATTTCTGTTTAACAGAGAGATTTTCTCAACACATTTCTAAGCATAATAGTTTTAATAACTTACTTCTAATAACTGATTTATTTGATCTTTGTCATGATGACAGTAAATAATATTTTACTAGATATTTTTCAAGACACTAGTATTCAGCTTGAAGGGTAGTTTAAAGGCTTAACTGGGTAAATTAGGTTAACTAGGCAGGTTAGGGTAATTAGGCAAGTTATTGTATAATGATGAGTTGTTCTGTAGACAGTTGGAAAAAAATATTTGCATAAAAGGGTTAATAATTTTGACATTAAAATGGTTCATAAAAAATTAAAATCTGCTTTTATTCTGGCTGAAATAAAGCAAATAACACTTTCTAGAAGAAAAAATATTATCAGACATACTGTGAAAATTTCCTTGCTCTGTTAAACATCATTTGGGAAATATTTAAAAAAGAAAAAAAATTCAAAGTGGGGGCTAATAATTATGACTTCAACTGTATGTGTGTGTTTGATGGAATAGTGCACCTAAAATTGAAGATTCTACCACCATTTACTCTTCTTTCTAGAGTTGAACACAAAGAAAGATTTATTGAAGAATGTTGGAAAGAGCAGCAGTTAACTTCCATAGTATTTATTTTTTGTTGTTGGTGTATGGATGTAAATTGCTGTTCTTTTCCAACATTCTTCAGAGTATCTTGTTTCTACAGAAGACATTCATTCATAAATGTTTAGAATCACTTGAGTGTGAGTGAACATTGAGGAAATTGTGTAATATTTGGGTCGACTGTATCTTTAGGGAGAGATTGGGATATGTAGTAGAGAACTACAGCCCTCGAGATACCAAGTGGGATATGTTGGGCTTCTTTTATATGCAATAAATATGGGATTATAGTCTTCTATCTTTCACAACAAATGAAAACATTTCAGTTTCAATCCAAGGCGTATGGTGTGATTTCCAAATGTATCTATCCACCCATAAGCAGTGTTATTTTGGTCATTTTATATATTGATAGGGTATTCATTAAAAACAATATGTTTTTAGATTGTTGTAGTGAAGATGTTTAAGTGTTTTTTTTCTTTCTTTAGCTTTATATTTGGTCACAGTTTTTCTTTTTTTTTTTTTTTTGATGGTTCATTTGTTGAATTTAAGTTACATTACATCTACATGCCAACTAATTCTCATTAGATTATAAGTAGACTGTTAGGTTTAGTGTAAGCTGACATGTACTTGCAAAGTCTCTTATAGTCCGTTAAATGTCTGTTGAAAGAGCATTATCAACAGATATTAAGCAGACAGTCTATGGACCGTCAAAATAAAGTGTTACCTTATATTTACTTCTTTTTTAGGGCATACTCACACTATGTACAGTTGCCTTAAACCAGACCAAAGCACGTTTGTCTCCCCTCCAGTCTCCCCCAATGACCCGCACTCACATTACATTCGGGACTGGGCACGCTTACGTCATCGATGATGCGCTGTTCAGTTTAGCGCTTTCCCTCAGCACACTGGAGATTTCTTTAGTTATGCTGTTTTAGTTGTTTGGGATGCGGTGACACACAGTCAAATATTTCGCCGAAAAGATCAGCCACTTTTGACGCTCATAAATTGTCATAAAGTCCTCGTGCTGCAGAAATTAGGAGGTTTGCTAAAGGTGCAGCTGTCATGCAGTGAGCGGTTTGCGTCTTTAATAATCCATGACAATTTGTGTTCATTGAACAGTAAGAATGATTAATAAATCCATATGAAACAGTCCCTTAAAAGTCACGACTCATCTTCAGTTTCAGGCTCTGGCGTGCTTTGCACTCACACTATAAGTGTACCGCGCCAAAGCCCAAGTGAACCGCGCTCTGGCACACCTCTTCCAACCGGGCCAGGGCCAGTCAAGTGAACTGTGCCTGAGCCTGATTCAGAGCACTCACTCTTCTCAAAGATTCTTCTCTTATCTCATCTCCCATTAATTGAGACCAGCTACCAGCATAACCACTTAAAACATCTAAAAAAAGGGGTCAAACTCCTCTAAAACCAGCCTGATCAGCTTAGGTTGGTGTTAGCATTATTGTTATTGTTGTTTTTTATCCATCACATCATTTTTACTTATTTAGTGCTTTTCACATGACACAATGTTTAAATCCAACACTAAATTAAAATGTTAGTACGTGATATTGTTATATCCCAAAGCCTTATAGTATCAGCATTTAGCAGATTTGAGCTATGCTATAATATACAATAGTTTACATTCTTTGTTTAGCATGCTAATAGCTTAGCGGTACATTCGAGCATGGGGTAAAGCCTTTGAAGAATACATTAGTTTCTAGATTCATACAGTTTAATGACTACTACTGATATTAATCAGCACTCTGGAGCAAATTGCATCATATACAGCAATCCATTTCAAAACAATTCCTCTCAGGCAACCGCTGTTAGCAGTGTTCCTGTTATGCATAATGATAGTGTAGCTCAGCCGGTCTGCTTAGATGTGCTGGGCTACGATCCTCATCTGCCAGTAGCTGGTCTTATGTGGTCAGGACTGCACTCGTCACTTTCCATCATGAGCTGTGGTTTTTGACAGATGGCCATTGGACTAAATTTGAGCTGCTTTGCTAGTTAAATGTTCATTAGCTTCAGGGAATTCTTGTATAATCAACAGATGCAAACGCACATCCTCACAGTTCACCTGCATGGTGACGTTTTCGTGTGTGTGTGTGTGTGTGTGTGTGTGTGTGTGCGTGTGTGTGTGTGTGTGTGTGTGTGTGTGTGTGTATGTGTGTGCGTGTGCGTGTGTGTGTGTGTGTGCGTGTTTGGCCTAATACCATGCATTTGCAGTATGCAAACTGGGGTGTACTGTGTATTTCACTAAGCTGTGGTCGTCAACTCTCTGCTTATGCATTATGTAAGCTCAGTTATCAGTGTTATTGTAAATTATTAAAATGACCTGGCTGACTTATTCCACAAAAGCTCCTCTTAATCATCTGATATTTGACAGTAAGCACAAACACATGCACACATGATCCCAAAAGCTTGAATCACATTTATATACAGTATAGTACAATTGAAGTCAAAATGATTAACCCTCCTGTGAATTGTATGTTCTTTTTCAGATATTTCCCAAGTGATATTTAACAGACTGTGGAAATATACATTTATTTAATCTAGTTTCATATTAACAGTGATATTTATATAATTAAAACCCAAAGAACCGACCAAGGACATTTTCACTGTATTTCATATAATGTTTATTTTTTTATTTTGTTATTGTTTGGCTGGAATTAACTCAGTTTAACTAAATATATTCTGTCATTCATTTTCTTTTTGGTTTAGTCCCTTTATTAATCCAGGGGTCGCCACAGCGGAATGAATCGCCTTAACTAAATATTTACATTATTATAATAATAATATTATAATAATTATTAGCACCCTTTAAGGGGACCTATTGTGTAAAAATCACTTCATAAGGGGTTTTAACAGTGGTGTGGCATCAGTGTGTGAATATAGCCTGCATCTAATGGTAAAAATGAATTAATACTATTTTCTATAATCACACTTCATAAAAGCAGTCTGCAGAAACACTTATTAACTATATTCCTTTTGTAAATGTCATCAGAGAGATAAGGTCTAGCCCATTAATGACAGTGTCTCCCTCATTAGCATACATTAAAATGCATAGGTTTTGCTACAGTTACGCCTTCCGTCCACACTACGCCGAAGTTTTCGAGTGCCGAAAACAGAGTTTTGGAAACGCTGAAGAGGCCGGTTTCTTTCTAAAACGCTGCTGCTCTGTCTCAGTGTGGATGAGGGAAAACGGAGACGTCTGAAAACGGAGGCGGGGCTGCAGATGTTTGCCTATCTAATTGGAGCTTTTTCCTCAATATTAAGTAGCCCACACACAGTTCAGTCCTGCATCCTCTCCTTGTAAGTTCAGACTTTTAAAAGTTCAGACGTTTAATATGAAAAACAAACTCCCGAGAACATGTCGGGTAAATCTTCAAAGGAAAATGTGTACTTTATAACCTCATTCACATCACCCCGGCTTTGTTGTTTCACTTTCTTAACAATAACATAAAAGCATGATCAAAGGAACTGACTATTTTCATTTTGATATTAGCAACTTAACAGACACTAAAAGTGTTGAGGCGTCGTGTAGCTACATATTAATATGACTGTCATCTTGACGCATATAACAAAACGGAGCCTATAACATTACTGCCTCCTTTAATTTTCATTGAAAATACTAAACATACTCTGTCCCATTCACTGAATATCAGTTTTAATAATTAATAATGGTCATCATAAAAGTATAACGTACAACAAGTTTATACAATATAGGAAATAAAGGCAAGCGATCAGTCAAACGTGCAGAATCAGTGTACGTAGTTTCAATAATATATTAACCTAACTTATCTTTGCACCCAGACAAAGTACGTTACCTGAGAGCAAGTAATAGATTCAAAAGACCAAAGTGGGGGAATATGTTGCTAGATATAGACAACAAGATGAATAAAATATAACGTTTAACAAATATAGTGAGATGAGATCCAGCAGTAGATCCTTGATGAACAGTCCGACGTGCACAGCTCTCCTATGGGTAGATGTGCTCAAAGTACGCTGCAGTGCATGCCAGAGTGTTTGTGTGTGTGGTTACGTGATATGCGTTTTCAGAGGTCTAATGTAGACGCAGAGTTGTTCAGAAATGCTGGGTGAAACGCTAGTGTGGGCGCAGATCGTTTTCATTCTAAAACGCCGTTTTTAAACTAAAACGTATTAGTGTAAACGGGGCCTCAGAAGCAAATGTCCACCATTAGTTGTTCACACCGTAACTGCCAAAAATAATGTCAGCGACTAAGAGCATTATAGATGTTGAGTTTTAGAAGGCACAGACGAACACCATAGATAATTGTATCTTCTTCCGAGACTCTTCTTTTGACATTTTCAGTTTTTCACATAGATAACAGTAGTTCTGTTTTGAATCTGCCACTATGCTGACACATAGGCATTTGTAATCCCACCCCCTTTTAAAAAGAGCGCTGGGTGTACAATTTGATTTGATTTGAAAGCAACAGTCACCAAAATGGCACAAGTTGAATCAAAGCCTAAAAGGGACAGTTTCAAAGAGTTCTAAAAAGTTATAAAAAATTATTAGTGGGGTATTTTGAGCCCAAAACTTCACATACATACTCTAAAGACATTAGAGACCTAATTTACGTCTTGTAAAAGGGGCATAATAATAATAGGTCCACTTTAAGAAATATTTTCCTTCGATTGTCTACAGAACATACCAATGTTATTCAATAACTTGCATAATTATCCTAACTTGCGTAGTTAAATAATGACCAGTTAAGCCTTTAAATTGCACTTTCACTTGACAACATCCAACCTAGTTTTCCAATTTAAGCTTTCTTAGACCAAAAACTAATTTGAAAATCTTGTGATCATTTCCAAACCCTATATATATCAAAAATACATAGAAGGATAACCTTTGTGCAACATCTCTACCTGATCCTTTTTAAAGCAAATAGGAACCAGATGTAGATTTTATTTGTAATTAAATAGAAATCACAATACTTACATTAGACATTAACTTACTTTACCTGTGAGCACTTGTTTTAACTATTCAATGCACAGTGTAATGTCATTAAGGTGCAGTTTCCCAGTCCTTTCCCCAGTATTTTTAGAGACCTATAATAGCATTTTAACGTGACTTAAAGTGATAAGCATAAATTATATGAACTAGAGTTTAGTAATACTGAATTAATAGTACTGAATGGGTTGGGCATGCTCTTTAAAGTTTGGATGAGAATCAGCTTACTGTCAACATAAAGAGGAAGCATCTCACTTCCTGCACACATGTAAACAAGCCTATAGGAACAACAGGCTTGTTTGGCAGAACACCAAGAGAGACTTTTGATTAAACTGTACTTTGATTTTCAAAAGCCTTTTCAAATTGAAACTGTTTGTGTATGAGATTAACAAAACAATATTTTTCTGTAATGATAATTAATACTTTGCTTGTGTTTTTATTCCTTGAACTATCCCACCAAGGGGGAAAAATGTTTGGATTGCATTTCTTAACTCCTAATGTCGCTAGTTAACACACTCAATGCATTTTATTTTTCACCACATCCCATAATTTCTAAAATATCAACCTCTACCAAATGGTTGATTTGTCGGTTTATGGTAAAAGTACCAGACTTATGTCGGTGCCTATGGCATAGTGGAAAGTGCACCGACACATGCACTCTGGTGTTCACGGCGACCTGGGTTCGATTCCCGCCTTGAGGTCCTGTGCCGATCCTTCCCCTCTCTCTGCTCCCCACGCTTTCCTGTCAATTCTCTCTACTGTCCTGTCAAAATAAAGGTGAAAACCCCTAAAAAATAATTATAAAAAAAAGTACCAGACTTATTACATATGAAAAAATCTGAAAATATGAAGTGTAAGCAATTTATTCAACAAAATATTAAAAATGAAACATTTTCGAATACTAAATCATTTTTATTTTTTAATAATGCCATAAAATATTTCAGATTCTCATTTAAAATGCTTTCTTGTTGTTGTTTTTTTTACAATAAAACCAAAATCAAGTGTAGAAATGCAACAGGATTATGTTTATTTGATTTTTTTTTTTGTAAACCAACAATGCTTTGTGTGTAAGCCAATATTTAAAACAGTCATTCTTTAAATGACTTTAACAGTCATTATTTAAAACAGTAAAAACATGGTCAACTGTTTGGTAGAGGGGCAGTCAAAGGATTAATCTTGATAAATAAATAAAAAACACTAAAACTGCCATTAGTTCAGTTATTTAATCATTAATTTAGACAATTAATTTAGAAATTAAACAAATGTCTTTATGAATTAATCAATTATTTGTTAACCCTTAGTAACAGAATTTTTAATTCATTTAAAAATACTGCAGTGTTGCTCTGAGATACACAAATGATCTGCTCCGGCTTTGTTAACTGTTTTATTGGTAAACAGGAATGAAAAAAATCTAAAATGTAGCCTGAACTGTTATAGTGATAATATCACTTTTGTGGTCATGTTCATGCACTGACATTTAGGAATGTTACTTAAATATATCTTACTGCTTTCATGACTTAAATTAAAGGCTCAATCCATTCTAAAAGACACCATGAAGTGAATGCTTTTTAACTCTAGTGGCATGTTTTTGTTTATTTTTTACGCAAAGTGAGCAATGCACTTGATACTGTCAGCTCGCACATTTCTAAAACAATTGCCGTTTTTCATAGATGATAAATATTGCACACCCCAACGGTAGTCAGTTTCAGTGAAGTATTTCTCAGATACAGATCATTTCATTCTGCAGACAATTGTACCTGATCGAAAACAGCTTCTGAATGAGCACTGAAAACCCTGGAAAGTGCCTTTTAAATAGGAAAACTCTGGTGGCATTGTCTGAGAGGAATATTTGTACAAAAGAATAAGATCAGTACAAATTAAGCTCATTTAAAACACCAATAGCAATGGTAGATTTTTGCTTTCAATTCATTACAGAGTAAAGCCAAGAGATTCTGAACTCCTTAGCAAATTTGGCTTTTCATTTAGCAGAAAAGAGCAGTGAATATTGTTTGCTACATATTCACAGTAACTCTGATGAAAACTGGTTTTGAATTCTGATGATGTATTTGCATGAGATATTTGACTACAAAGAGTGCATACTGTATGTGTGTGTGTGTGAACATGAGTCGAACAGGATGAAGGAGAAAGCGTTATTTGTAATATATGAACATGTACCATCCTAATGAATTGAAACGGTTAGCTCTTCTTCTATCTCTTCACCGCAATACAGTATCAGCGCTGTCAGTCTTTCATTAAGCACTTCCTGTGGGAATTATCAGGCGCTGATACACACACACACACACACGCCGCGATTCCCCATTAGAGCCCACTGATGCTTCATCTTGCTTTTATATTGACTCCTGCGTAAATGAAAAAGTGGATAGCGCGCACACACAGAGGGTTTGTTCAGCAGAAATTGGGATGAGTGACGGAGCAGGCCAAAGATGCTGCTGTGATTGATCCAGAGAGAGGAGTCTGATGAAAAAGAAGGTGTGTGTGTGTGACTCCAACACTGACAGACATTTATTATAAACGAACACACACTTCTCAACTCACATCATGATGATTTGTGTTGTCGTTTGGAGTGGAATTGGAACTCACACTGCAATAATGACAATGTTCCATTCACATTTACTTACCCTGTGTCCAAATAGGCCCACTTCCCTAATATATAGTACATCAAACAATAGCTGTAAGGATCAGCGCATTCACAGAAATACAGGAACAAAAGATGTCACTGTAGGGTACACATTGGTTTCTAATGACCCAATTTCACTTAATGTAAGGTTTGAGTAACGTATGGTATTCTTTTTCCTCCATTTCCACTCTCAAACAAACCAAAATAGCATACCGTACCACTTTTCAGGCAAGCTTTTACGAGTTCCCCTGCTCATTCAGTCATGATAGATGATGGTAAACGAACTTGGCTTGCTGTCCTCAAAGGATGTTCGAACATCTTGTCCTTGAAGGAGGCTTGCCTTAAGCCATGTAGACAAACCCCTCTATGCTTCTGAAGCGAAATACTGAGTTATTAGTTGGAGGATAATGGGAGGTGGTGGGATGCCAAGAATAATGGTCAGTGCAATGGCTGAGGCTTATACTTTGGGGGGAAAAGTAATGTTTTTAATACTTGAAGAAGACTCTCATTTGGAGAATAAAGTCACATGCATTGCTCAGGTGTGTAAAAGAGTGTAAAAATCTTGATGGTTCTGTCGGTTTTGTCCGTCAAATATTATATTTATTTTGTATTCTCTATTGGATTCATGTCAGGTGATTGGCTGGGCCATTCCACAGCTTGATTTTCTTTCTCTGAAAGGATTTGACAGTTTTCTTGGCTGTTTTAGATCGCTGTCTTGCTGAAATGTCCACTCTGGTTTTATCTTCATCATCCTGGTAATGTAGATTCATTTACACTAACGAAGAGCAGAGGGTTGCTGAAGAACTACTGAGAGATTTCAGCTGCTGTCTGGACTTTCTATACCTCCCTTTCTTCATGTGTTCAATACTTTTTTCCTGTGTCATTTAATTTTATTACACATAACTTAATTTAAAAACAAATTAATATTGTTTTATTTGCATATATAGATTTTTTTTTGGTTGTTACCAACATCTGGTGAAAACTGCAAGTCAACAGCACCTTTAGAAATATGTTTTCTGAGAAAAATGGTGATGTGTTGAACACTTATTCCCCCCACTGTATATCCATGATGATTTACAACATCTAAATATATAGGCTCCTCCCGAGCCTATGTTGTGAACTTCATTTCACAAAGGAAACTAACATGACAGTAAGGAACCAAAAGATCTGGTAGAGCTAGACTCACTGCTGAATGCTATTGGTTTACAGACAATCTTCACCGGTATAAGAGAACAACAAGGAAATGGCATTTACAAATGGCATAAACACAACATCGTAATAATACAATGACAGCGCACAGCACAGAATCTGCTGTATGTCCTGTATTGTTATTACAAGGCCGTTTACAGGAGGCATCAAAATGTGTGGAAAACATGAGGCGCTTTTTCTCTCTATTTGTCTACATTTAAAAATAACTAACTTGAGTTTGCAAAGACATGATATGTGAACGGCCCGTACAGCTTTCTTCTTTGAGCAAAAATGACATAGATCACAACTTTCTGGTGTTCATTACGCCTACCAAGTAACAGTGCTTCTGACAGTAAAAAAGGCAACCCTCATTCAATTCATTCATTTTGTTTTTGGCTTAGTTCCTTTATTCATCAGAGGTCACCACAGCGGAATGAACTTATCGACAACTTATCCAGCATATGTTTTACATAGCGGATCTCCTTCTAGCTGCAGCCCAATACTGGGAAACACCCATATACACTCATGTTCAACCTCATACACTACTGACAATTTAGCTTATATCAGTTCACCTGTATCACATGTCTTTTGACTTGTAGCTAGAGCACTCTCCAGAGCACCCGGAGAACATGCAAACTCCACACAGAAATGCCAACTAACCCAGCTGGGACTCGAACCAGCGACGTGGCAGTGAGGCGACAGCACTACCCACTGTGCCACCGCGCCACCCTGATTCAATTCAAATAATCTTTATTTCTATAGTGCTTTAACAATGTAGATTGTGTTACAGCAGCTTATCAGGGTGACCTGTACAAAATCACACAGTACTGTAATAAATCGCTCCGCTCATTGTAAACGGCATGAAGGTACACTTTGGAACGTTTAAGTTGGCCCACACCTAATCTGCTTGTGCACCTTTAATGGACAGGACATTAGAGAGTATTGACAGGAAAGCATGGGGAACAGAGAAAAGGGAAGGATCGGCATAGGACCGCGAGGCAGAATTAAATTCAGGTTGCTGTGAGCACCAGAGTGCATGTGTCAACGCACTAACCACTACACCACTAGCGCCGACACAATCTATTAATTTTCTTATATGTGTAAATATATATTTATGCCCTTTTTATACTAATTTAAGTAATATTATAACTAATATGCAAATATTTAGACAAATTATGTACAGTGCATTTTGTGTCTTTCAGTCTTTCAGTGAATGTATTGTATTACATAAAAGTTTTCCAACACAGGTTCATTGTGAATACGTACCCCTGTATACATTTCTGAAGAGCACAAATTATGTAGCCAGAAGTACGTACTGTATGGCTGCATTTCGTCTTTAAAATCAACGCTACGGGCCGGTATGATGTCGCTGATGGCTTCTGTTTCTCTCCGTGCTACCAGCTGACTGCTTACTTCCATGTGGACGGCTTTTCTGCTGTTACTAGTTTGCCCAGTGGCTCGCTGCATATGTTGCTGGACTGTACATGCAGAGAGGACTTGACTGTTATGATGGTGTTTGAGTCTGGTGAAGAATGGTTCCAGAAAGCGGGTTAGACAGAAGGCAAAAAATAAAATAGGTAAATAACAGGATGAGAACATGGTAAGATCTGAAAATATGTTTAAAAAAAAATCAGGGGGCTGCGAGGGCTTTTCTTTTTCTCGATTACTTTTGAAAGCACTATCGGTTGGGTTTAGAGAAGGGGTTGACAGCGGCTGCTGGTGGATTTACGCAAGATGAGCAGGCGAGAGAAATGAGAGATCTGAAAAAGCATACACAGCGGACTCTGGTGGATTCGCGAAAACAAAAACTGCAAAAAACATACCTCCGGGGATGCATCTCGTGCTCTCCAGAAATGTATACAGGGGTATGTATACATATTGAGCCTGGGTTAAAGTTTTCACCTCCTACATTTTCAAATTTGTTCTGCATAAATCTGCAGCTTTTCTTTTACAAAATTCTGCATATGAATAGCAAAAAAGATCCATGGATTGTGTCTCGCCCTGCTTTTAAGGGACCATAAACTAATATGCACTAATATGTAGCTTTCAGGTAGCAGTGTTGACAGTTCAACACGTACCTTTGGAAATGGCACCACCACAGTGGCAGCTTTTATATTTTTGCCTTTGCCCCCGATTGTTAAAAAACCTCACGTGGATATACGGATATATTTTGAAATAGCATGATAGCATAGTAGATGACTCAGGTTGGATTTGTTTTCTTTGCACACACATCCAAAGCTACGTACAGTAATATATGTTTGCTGTTTGCTTCTATTTTCTTGATTCTCAGGGGTGTTTCTTGGTGTAGATAGACAGATAAACATTTATAGGTCTTTTTCTTTATGTGATTTCCACTGGTGTTCTCAGTTCTGTTCCAAGTTGCTTTGTGTTTTGTTTTTTTATTTAATTCTGCTCCCCATCTCCGAGTTCATCGGCGTGACAGCAGCATTCGGCATTTTGATTTCTCCAATTCATTTTTCCAGGAGTAGTTCATCCATCTCCTTCCTCGAACACTGTCTCTGGAAATATTTTGTGTGCAGAGAAAATTGAAAAGAAGGCAAGGATAAGGGTGGAGATGGACTTTGACTGATAAAGCTGATGTTTTGCATGATAAGAGCGGATATTTACATTTTTTATGACACCACACAGATTCTTCTCAACCAAGACATGTGCCAGCATGTGTAAGACCATCTGTTTCTACATTTTAGATCATTTTAAATCGTATTATAAAATGGAATAATAACATTAATCCGATATTAACATAATGTTGATGTTAATTGTTTAATAAGCAACAAAATTCTTTAGTCTGTTTTATGGTGCATTGAATAAAGTTGCATTGCTTTTTCATTCCTTAAGATATTTTAAGATTTCAAATGTTTATCACAACAAGACTCATAAAGTATATAATAAATGAAAATAGACACATCTAATCATATAACAACCCAGGCTCATTCTGAAAACGTACCACTATATACATTTCTGGAGATTGCGAAATACGCCCTAGGAGCTACGTTTTTCTGCAGTTTTTGTTTTCGCGAATCTTCAACAGGCCGCTGTGTATGCTTTTTAAGATCTCAGATTTATCTTGCGAGTGCCATTTACGCCTTCTGTTCTCATGTAAATCCACCAGAGGCCATTGCCGATTGACTGATTGGCTGACTGTCTGACTGAGCGATCGACTGACTCACCCTCCTCCTTCTCTAAACCCAACCAATAGTGTTTTCAAAAGCACCAATTGACCTGTACACCCACTTCCCTAAACCCAACCGACAGTTTTAAAAGCAATCCAGAAAGTGAAAAACCCTCACCTGATTTTTACCACGTTCTCACCCTGTTATTTACTTGTTCATTTTATGTTTTGGCCTTATGCAATTTCTGGAACCGTTTTTTGCTGGACTCAAACTCTGTCATCGTAGTCAACTCCACTCTTTGTTTCAGGTCCGCCGATATACATGGCGAGCTAACTGGACAAACTGGTAACAGTGAAAAAGCCGTTTGCAGTCAGCTAGTAAGTGCAAAAAGGTACGCTGTCACACCGCCTTATATCGTTCATTTAAAAGATGAAATGCAGTCATAAGTACTTCTGGCTACGTAATTCGAGATCTCCAGAAACATATATAGGGCTACGTTTTCAGAATATCAGAAATAAAATAATTAATGCTTACACCATAAAAAGTGAAAACCTAAACAAATTATTTTGACTTGTTACAATTGAATGAATTAAGTTTGACAAATCTAATTCGTGACAGTTTTCACTAATACATTAAGTTAGTTCTTTTAGGTGTAACAAGTAATTTATCATTAATAGCGAGCAATACTTGAGCTTACCACAAAACATAAAAGTATTATTATTATTATATTAACATGGGAAGGAAATTATATCAAAACTTTTTTTAATCTGCTCTATTTACTGTCCATTTAATCATATCAGTTTCTAGAAGAGACAAGAGAATAACATTGCAGATTTGCTTTGATTTTACTAATTAGCACCAGCCAATAAATACTCCTTAGAGACCCTGCGCATATGCGCCAGGAGCCAATCAGAACATGAGCCAAGTGTAGAGACTGTGAATTCTGGATTCAGTGACGGTACATTAGTGCTTTTTAAATGTGACTAATTACATTTGAGTTCAGACTTGGCCTTTCATTTGGCCTCTCTGTTTAGTGCGCCTGTAATAAAAAAACATTAAACTGTAATTAGCTCTGATTTGGCTTTCCCACACTCAACTCGCACTGACAGATTTCCAAAACAAACTATTCTACACCACCTCCAGTCATCTGTAAAAACACACACACACATAAACGCACAGTTTTCAGGACTCACATTTGTATAACAAAATTGCATTTAAAGAAGCTCATCATTTGCAATTATAATGTGCATTCAAAGAACCCCATCTTTTGCAAACACAAGCAGTCAGTGACATCGCACATAGAAACACTTGGAAAAGTGATTTAGCAGGACATTCTACCTAAAATATCTGTGATATATTATTTATTCCTTCATTTTCCTTTGGCTTAGTCCTTTATTTATCAGGGGTCGCCACAGCGGAATGAACCGCCAACTATGAGGCATATGTTTTACGAACCGGATGCCCTTCCAGCCACATCTCAGTACTGGAAAACGATATGATATTAAAGTATAATAATTTACCAACAATATCACCTATTAATTTCCATTAAATAAGCATTTGACCTTATAGGATTGATTTAATTACACATTCAGTTAACTAACAACAACATGTTAATTAATTAAATCTTAATTAGCTCTTGGTTAAATAGTTCTGAGTTCAAATATCCTGGCAAATGGGACTCCTTAACGGATATTGTTTTCCTTTGATGAGGCTCTTAATTATTATTGTACAGTTATCTGATGAAATTTCTGAGGGCATACAAATGCAGGGACTTTTTTTCTTACAATCAAAGATCATTAGCAGGGTGAAAAACATTACACGAGCCGACCAGCCGAATCCATAATTCATGAAGGTCCAGCCATTAAAGCTCTTCATACCACTTTGTACTTGTGCTTATGAAAATGTAACATATTTTGTGTGTAGCATACAGCTGGGTTATTTTAGAATAACACTAGGCAAAACAATACATTTGGTTTCAATGATACAAAATGTGCTATGATAATATCAACAGGCTCATAGTGAAACCGTACCCCCGTATACATTTTTGGAGAGCACAAATTAAGTAGCCAGAGCTACGTATGACTGCATTTCGTCTTTAAAATGAACACTGTGGGGTGGTATGACGCCGCCACTGACTTCTGTTTCTTGTCACGCAACCAGCTGACCGCTTACCTCTGTGTTGACGGCCTTTCCGCTGTTACCAGTTTGCTCAGTAGCTCGCCACGTACGTCGGCAGACTTGAGACGCAGAGAGTTGACTGCAACACTGGGGGTTGATTCTGGCAATGAACTGTTTCAAGAAAACAGGTAAACAAAAACAAAAGGCAAAAAATTTAATAAACAAGTAAATAACAGGGCGAGAACGAGGTAAGATCTGAGAACGGATTTCTTTTTCTGGATTGCTTTTGAAAACACTGTTGGTTGGGTTTAGCGAAGGGAGTAATCGGTCAATCTGTGATTTTGAAAACACTATCGTTTCGGTTTAAGTAAGAGGATGGGTGGGGTGATCAGTTTGTCGGTCATTCAGTCAGTCAGTCAGTCAGTTAGTCGACAGCGGCCTCTGTTGGATTTAGGCGAGAACAGCAGGCGCGAATAGCACTCGCAAAAGAAATGTAAGACCTGAAAAATCATACAGCAGATTCACAAAAACAAAAACTGCAAAAAAACGCACCTCCTGGGTTGAGTTTTGCGATCTCCAGAAATGTATAGAAAGGGGTATGTATCAATAATGAGCCTGGGTTGGATAATATAACATAATCCATAGGTGCTGGAGGTAAGATGAAAATAAATAATAATTTATAAAAAACATGACATAGAAAAAACAGAAAATGGTATGGAATAGCAATTGGTTTGTTACCAGAATTAATCCATTGAATGTATTTCATTTATAAGAGTGCTGTTGTGTGGAAAATATATGCATGGCACAATGTCTTCACTGTTTCATCTTCAATTCAGTTTATAATGTGTGGGCTGATGAAAGCCATGAAAATGGGACTTTGTCATGTTTAATTGCTCCCGTCATTTGCGCCAACCTGTAGGACATCTTGGGTAGAACACAAAAGAAGACATTTCTTGGCTAGTGTGTGTGTGTGTGTGTGTGTGTGTGTGTGTGTGCGTGTGCGTGTGTGTGCGTGTGCGTGTGTGTGTGTGTAAATATATGTGTGTGTTCTTTTTCTGTCCACACAATCAAAAATCAATAGGGTGCAGGGTTGTTTTGGATCAAAGTGATTTTCATTTTATAGAGAAACTTTTTTTTCCCCCAGAATATCTTTTCTGTGTTTATAAAGAACAGAGGTGGGCAAACTACGGAGGGAGTTTTTAAAATGCTGCTTCTGAGTAACGGTTTGGTTTCAGAATTAGTAAATTAATGATGCAATAGAAATGACCACCATTTGATGGCAGTATTGCACACGGAACAGTTAGTGCAGGCAGTAGAATTAGAACACACTCTCGGATATTAAAATGCACTCGACCGTTAATGACCGAAAATGAGTCGGGCAAAAAAAAATTTAACTCTGAATGTCGTGTGTTTAAGGAAGAATGGACAACAAAATACTTCTTGACCAATATCGGACTGAAAGCGGTAGGTCTAATATGCCACGAAAGTATTGCTGTTTTTAAAGGCTACAACCTAAAGGACCGATCACACCAATAGCGCATTTAGGTTCCAAAAACTGCCTTGTGTTTTACAATAGATGTTTACTAAAATCTATACTAAAACATGCCGTTTTCTTCTAAATGGTTTCATTAATCGAGTTTGTTCAATATATTTTCATTAAAGTGGAATTCAATGTATAAAATAAGGTAAACTAGACTGAGTGCTTCATTTCCCCTTAAAAATTTCTCAAACAAGCAGATTTAATACATTCCATACAGAAACAGACTTTGACACTAGACATACGACAACCAAAAATAAAGTGTGCACTAAAAACACTTTTGATTTTTCTCTCACGTGATGGAACATGATGGAAGTCTGAAGCTGAAACAATCATTCTGTGCCTATCTGACACAGTTATATTTTGGCGAATTAGTGACTAATAAAAAAAGTATGATTTATACACTGTAAAACCCAGCAGTCAACTTTATCAAATGAAATGAGTGTAGCTAACTGAAACTTTACTGAAAGTTAATTCTACTCATTTGAAAAGAGTTTTGAACTCAGTGTTGAAGGTAATGAGGGTAATGAGTTAATTAAATACTTCATTACTTCAACTTAAATGGAGTAAGTATACAGTACTCATATAGATTAGCTTTTTTTAACTCCAATGGTTTGTAGCAATTGGTTTCCTCCAACGGTTTGAGTTGCCTTAACATTTATTGTGTTTTACTGTGCTCGAATTGCTTCACTTACTCAAATGGATTAAGTTCACAGTACTCATTAGGATTAGTTTTTGAACTTAAATGGTTTGTTACAATCAGTTTTCTCAAATGGTTTGAGTTACCTTAACTTATTGGGTTTTGCAATGATGGAAAAAAGCAGATTGTCCAAAAAAGATTGAATGAAATCATACAAATTCAGAAACTTTTACAAATTGCTATCAGATTGGGAGGCCCATTAAACACGACACAATTTTCTATAAAATCTGCCAACTTTGTCTGCTAACAATCTGCATTTTACTTTCGCCTACTAGCATCAGCATATTGGGCCTTAAATCTCCCCCCAAAAAAGTAATGTAGTTCTTTGCCTTAATCTTTACACTGACATTTGAGAGTACGCAATTGAAGTTTCCAACACTCCATGTTTAATCACAGCGTAAGTAGAACCACAGAATCTTGTTTCAGCAACTTAAATACATTGTCGTTGTTGAACAGCACCGTGAACTTATTACAGGGACAATCCCTCTGGAGTCACCCGAGGTTAAGTGCTATGCTCAGCAGCACACTGGCGTTGGCTCTTGGCTTACTCGTGGAAGGATTTAAACCAGCCACCTTCCAGATACAAAAACCCTGAGCTTTAGCCACTACATCCCACCACCCTGTTACACTTGAGACTATAGGGCTGCACAATATATCATTTCAGCATCGATATCGCAATGTGATATGCAATGTTATGTCTGGATTGTTATTTTTCATTTGCATGTGTTTTTAAGGGCTGTGACTGTATAATGTGCCTAATGTACTCGGATCGCAGAGCACTTTTGTTTTGGCACACTTAAAAATGGAAAACTGACATCTCTTAACACTGTAACAGCTAAGAGACAAAGCTATCTCATTCATTTTAAGATGTATCTCATTCACAATAGAGCAGGCTGACTGGTTCGAACCAACTCTTTCTCATGAATTAATGCTGAAAACTCAATGACGTCCCTGTGTACTGCCCAGTACTGATGACCAATCACCACACTGAAATTTACACAATGACCACCTCGTTGTGACGTTGCTTCACAATTTTTTTTGCTCTAAACAATGCAAAAACAACCAATTTTCACTTGTGTCACTATATGTGTCATAATAATGTTTTTAGGCATGTGGCACATACACTCACTGGTCACTTTATTAGGTACACCTTACTGGATTGGCCCCCCTTATGCCTTTAGAACCACCTTAACCTTTCGTGGCATATAATGATTAGTTTTGGCAGAAATAACACAACTAACAGTTATGTTGTGGCATTATTTGAGAATTGTTCTGAATATGTATATTTGGCAATGTTGATGTGTTTGGTCTTGGCGGCATAGACATGCTATGATGCTGCTGCTTTGATGATTGGAGCAGATCATCATGTGAGACTTGGAAAACTTGGAAAGTTTTTTGGAATGTATTTACTTATGCTTGTCGATTGGTTATTAGCTTTTTTGCAGATGTGATCCCTTACAGAATCATTCCAATCAATGTAATATTTTGATTTCTTTCCAAATAGAGATTTTCAAGTCACCTGGTGAAATTAAATTCTTATCGCAAGATATATATCACAGAATAACAAAATATCGCAATGTTGGATTTTTCCATATTGTGCAGCCCTACTTGACATGGTCAGTCATAGTGTAACATGGGTCACGTTGTGGTATCATCCAGCTCATGTTCAGCACATCTATATTTGTATCAAACCAGGTGTCACACAAAGCGTTGTCCACTTTGTCAGCAATGACTGAAGCAGTTGACTGTCTGTCTGAGTGTTTCTCACTGACAGCTCTTGTCAATCTCACGTTTCCTCACAGAAGGTCGAAACCGTAGCCCCCAGCAAGCCGTTGGTACTTTCGCCTGAGTGTGTCAGTTTTCGGCATCCTCCTCTTTCCGTTTTCACACTTATTTTCGCTCTGTCTGCGTTGGCGTAAGCCTACTTCGGTACAAGTGTCTCTACCGGCTGCTACAACATCATGTAAGATTTCAGCGTCAGCAGAAAACCCAAGGCCTCGTGGGATTTCCATCACACCTTTCTGACAGCAGTTCACAAGCCCTGGTGTGTTTCTAAATGTTTGGTTCAGCTCCTGTTGTGAGTGATGTGGCCTCATTAGCTGATGATTGCTGGTTATGTAATGCCACACGATGAAGCTCAGGTTTCTGAGGAGTTGAAGAGAACAGATAGAGAAGGGAGGTCAAATGTCTTTATTTTTCCTGAATTAGTAAGAAGACCATCTAATGCTTCTCACACACACACCAAAGTCCTATTATGGGGGACTGTTTATGAGTTATTAAAGCTCGTGTCTGGATTGTGTTTGCTGAAGAAAGACAAGAAAGTGCATCTGCAGCATATTTACTGTAACTTCGGTATGTGACCTATTTATGTGTGAAAGTGCAAATTAAGTTGCAAATAATTTAGACAAAAGATAAAGCGGAATAAAAAGGAGACCTGGTACTGATTACATCGACAGAAATTCTGCAGTATGAACAGAGGCATTCACGATTGCCGGACTGTTCAAAATGCTTGGTTCAGTACACATGTTTATATCAATTATGTAATAAAAACATACTTTTATTCAGAAAGGAAACATTACCATGATAAAAATATGACGTGAAATTCAAAATAAATATTTTCTTGAATAAACGATGTTCTCTTAAACTTGAAACTGTGTTTTATATCTATAATGTTTATATAAATATATAAATACATGTTGACGACGCAACGGTGCAGGTAGTGCTGTCGCCTCACAGCAAGAAAGTTGCTGGTTCGAGCCTCGGCTGGATCAGTTGGCGTTTCTGTGTGCATGTTTTCCCCGCGTTCACATGTGTTTACTCTGGGTGAAGACGCTCCTTAAATGCATTCGCTCGTTATGTTAAATTAATTCAAATAACACGTCCCATCCATACCCAACCTTAAAACAATCCTGAGCACTCTGTCTAACAGTTCCAGGTAAACTGTTTTGTGTGACATTCTCATAAAATCTCTCTGGTTTTGAAACTAATATCTTTGTTCTTAATTGTTCTTAGCCCTGGCAATTATGTTTATCTATTTTGTATTATTATATTATTTCCTTTCCTGTTTCTCTTACGTTTATATTCTTTAGCTGTCAATATTATACTTTACCTCTATGGAAGAATGAGTTAATAAAGACAGAGAATGTGTAACATTCATCAAAAGACGGTTTATGTGCATGTAAGGCACACCGGTCCGAGCAGGGCGCGAGCCGGCGATACCGGCATGGGAGACAAATGTTCTGAGGAGGCTAAGATTGCAGAACAACGTCTGTCGCTTGATGCGAGGAGTGAGGTTTACGCGATCACCAGCTGGCTTCCGTTACATAAGGGCAAATATAAATGACCAAAACATCATTTACTTATTGTAATCATACTCATTTTATTACTTATGATGTCCAAGGCATTGATATTAATATTAAGTGCTACTTTTGTGCCTTTATTGGCTTTTTTCTCAGGTTAAAAATCTTAAATTATTCCATCTCCACCTGCTGGTGAAAAAGCAGCTGGCGATCTTCAATCTGCAATCTATTGCTTTTCCTGCAGTTCCCAGATATAATGTCAAATTCTAACAGTCGAGTTTGAGCCACTAAATTTATGGAAGCGAATATTTGAGCTGAAATAAAATGAACTAAAAATTACCTTTTGAATATTATACATCGTATTTTTAAAGGGTATTGAATATTTTGTAAGTAAAACCTGGAAATTGAATATGAATTATTGAATTTACATGTACGAAAACGTGTTTGAAATATTTTTAGTTGAAATATTCACAGCTTAAATAAACAGCTATGTTAAATTTCAGGACCTAAAAATACAAACTCTGAAATTCAAGTCATCAAAATTCAAGAATTTGTTAATACGGTGTATTATTTCTTTCAGTTTGTGCTATTCAACAAGTTTTTTTAATTCAATACTTTTGGCATTGATTTCCTTCCAGCTGCAACCCAGCACTGGGAAACATCCATACACACTTATTCACACACATACATTGCGTACAATTTAGCCTACCCAATTCACCTATACCGCATGTTTTTGGACTTGTGAGGGAAACCGTACCCACGCGAACGCGGGGATAACATGCAAACGCCAAACAGAAATGCCAACTGACCCAGCCGAGGCTCAAACTAGCAATCTTACTTGCTGCGAGGCGACAGCACTACCTACTGCGCCACTGCATTGCCCTTAGAGATCAAAATATTTTAGCTTCAATTTTCACAATGTGTATGGCACAATTAGCATAAATGATCTTCTGTTATGCTAGCTTTTCAATCATGACAGATCCCAACTGCTTCACTTCCACTTCACTAGACATAGGCCTTGTCCCAAATGGCACACTTCATGCAGACTTGCAATGGCTGCTGCATCCACATTGCCCGTTAAGTCCACGAGACCATAGTGTGTCCTTCCATCATTTTAACTATCAGAAGGATGCTTGCAATGCACTTTTTACAGCTGCCATGCTCCCTTGGTATACACTTCCTCTGAGACTGCAGTGAAGCGGGCTCTACGCTGATTTCAGCCCAGCAGTTGACTAACTTACTATAGGCAAGGTTTTTATAAAGAAGACATTTACAGTACTAGCAAGCCACAAGCTACATTCTTGTTGTTCCTACAGTCATACCACTTATTATAGGGAAAGTAAGCAATTATAGGGCGAAAGAGATATTGATTTCAGATTAAACTTTCAAAATTAAAATCATTGGGACTGACCAATCAGAGCAAAATAGTTCAGTGAGCCATGTAATAAAGATATATTACCAATGGAAGCAATTTACTTTTTAGTTTATTCTCCTTTTTTCTTTTCTGCTCTAATGTCGAGTTCAGACTGCATGATTTTAGCCGATTTTAGAGAAATTGCAGACAAATGCCTGAAATCACAGGCAAATCGGTGCTCGTTTACGTGAATATCAATCACACAGTGTGAACTATCAAAGACGCGATCTGAGCGAATCGCAGTTGAGTCGCCAACTCCCGTCAGATATTTGACATGATATCTGGCATCAAAATCATGTCGTGTGAAATGTGTTTTAATTGAAAATAACATCGGTGATCACCTGCAGCCAATGAGAGAGCAGCATTCACTTGTATGGGTATCTGCATGCCAGTGGGAGGTTGGGGGAGAAATTTAAAGGGCTTCTTTTCTGTCTATTTGGACCCAAGAAATGGAAGAAAAACTAGTGTAAATTTGGCAGGAGCGCTCGTTTCTGTTTGACGTGTCATCTGAGCAATACCACAACTGGGTCGAAAAAAAGAGTTGAGGAGAAATTGTTATTTCCCTTCAAAACCCCGAGCAAACTAAGGACATTTTCTACCCCACTAAGGGATTCTTTCTAATTATGTAGTTAATAACAAAAGATATAAAAGATTAGTTGAAGATAAGATGTTGTTTTCATGTCACCTCTCGCATGTGTTTGGTTGTGAGACGTAGTTTGCCGACCAAGACAAAGTTGTCGGTGATGATTTCTATTTTAAAGTCATACAGTGTGAAACCCCCTGTTGCCGATCCATCTTGCAGTGTAAAAAGAGCAGCGGCGAAACGCTAACCCAGAAAGTCATGCAGTGTGAAAACATCTGTGACGCTACTACTTTAAAACTCAGCACAAGGCCACATGTAATAATAAAAATGCCAGCTGTAGATGCGTATATTTTGGTCGTTGGTTCTGACGCGTTTGTTGCTTGAACGGGTTAATAATAAAGTGAAACGTCCATATCTTTGCAACTAAAGTTAGATATTCCAATCCATTTATTGTCCATTTTGTCAAAATTAAAAAAGTAAACATCAAAACAAATATAAACCCGTTCTCACAGCCATGCCGATCAAAAAGTTTGTTTGACCTTCTTCTACACCCCTCAGCTTTACGTGAGGAGAGCATAATTACCAATTACAGCCTCTAGTGGCGTGAAAGAAAATTGCAACCCATAAATGGCTCCAACACCAGCCTTATTAAGATTTAAAACAAATCTTAATAATATTTTGAAATGCAAACTTAAGTAGAGCATGATTTAGGAAAAGAAATCGAATTGGACTCATTCAACAAAGTTGTCTTTTACATATAGTAGTAAGTTACTTAAAAAACATAAAATGGAAACTATAAAGAGGAAGAGGTGGTAGTGAAGGAGGATGTTTACCTTGTAAATATATTAAGTGTGGCAAGCAAAAAGAGAATTACCAGATACTGGTAAGCATGACACCCCCTCTCTTGGTGATTTGATAGAAATTGTGAAGGAAATAAGCAATATGGAAGAATTGACATTCATTTTGAGGCTTAAAAGGAATTTGGAACAAACATTGAAAGAACTGGATTGATTACTGCAATGTTACAATCAGGGTATCTTCCGTCCATTCCATATCCGTCTTCAAACAAACAAAAAAAAAACAAAGAAATGTTGTTTTTTTTTTGCTCACAAAAACTGGGAAAAACGAGATTTTGGCTCGATTTTTCAGTTTTTTGGTTTAGGGTAAGAAAACAAACAAACAACTTTAAAACTCATTATTAACATGTAGGTGGTGCTAAATCGCCATTTTTCCTCTGATTGGCCAACCAAATCTGAGCTGGTGATGTCACCCTTAAAATAATAGTCTTATATATATGTACAGGAGGAAATAAACTAAAAACAAATGGTACCCTTTGTTATAGCCCCAGGGCCCAATGTGTTCTTATTCTGGTCCTGCAAATAATTATTAAGAAGCTTAACAATAAAAACACACAGAGTAAACAATATTCATTATTATTATTATTAGCCTTTTATTATTGATATTATTATTATTATTATTATTATTATTATTAGCATTATTATTATTATTATTATTATTATTATTATTATTAATACTATTATTATTATTATTATTAATACTATTATTATTATTATTATTATTATTATTATTATTATTATTATTATTATTATTATTATTATTATTATTATTATTATTATTTAGGCCTACAGTAGCTCTGAAACAATCATGCAAACCGGATGCTGCTCGGAAATGGCTATCTTTGCTCAGCATCAGGTGCACAGCAGCAAGAAGTTTGGCGGCGAACTAGGCATATTAATATTATTATTCATTTTCTTTTTGGCTTAGTCCCTTTATAATAATAATAATAATAATAATAATAATAATAATATTATTATTATTATTATTATTGTTGTTATTATTATTATCATATAGGCCTTGCTCGGAAGCAATCGTGCATACCAGGTTCTGCTCGGAAATGGCTGTCTTTGCTCAGCATCAGGTGCACAGCAGCAAGCCATTTGGCAGCAAACTATGACCTTATTTTAATAACAAATTTGTAATAATACTGATAATTTACATTTTTATTTAATTTATACATATGCAGTGAATGCAAGCCTGCTAACAGATAAAATGATAGAATATGTAGACTTAGTTTAGATATTTAATTAAATAATAATAATTAAAAGCCTGGTTGCTGATCTGCAGAGGACTTTTATTTGAGGGCGACATCACAAGCTCAGATTTGGTTGGCCAATCAGAGGGAGAAGGGTATTTCAGTAGCGCCTACATGTCTACAACATACCTGTCAACATTGGGATGTGAAAATAAGGGATATGCCCACCATAATAAGGGACCCCCCCCCCCCTTTTTTTTTTTTTTTAAATCCCCAAATTTCTACATATGTTCATTAGGAGCTGTTTCATTGTATATAAACAGTTAATTTTTCAGTAATATGTTTTATTATTATTATTACTCACAAAAACAAGCAACAAATACATTAGCAAACAGTTCAGCTTATTAAAATTAATAACTATTATAATGGAATAGAATCAAGCTATCAAATAGCCGTTTCTTCACTGTATAACTTACACATTCTGATTAAAGGGCAACAAATTAATTTCTTATTTATCTAGATTTTTTCTTTCATTAAATTAAATAACAGGTGTCACTTTAAAAATGCACAGATCTAACGTTATAATAAAAGCTTTCGATTGCTTTCCTAACTTTTTATGCTCATTTAGGATGAAATTAGTTGTGTTTGAAAAAAAAAACCACCAAGATCGATATCATTAGATGTTACTATTATTAATTATGTGTATATGTCTGTTTAAACACGCATCCAGACTTTCACTCCGCTTCAAATCGTGTGTACAGAATCCCTTTGGGAAACAGCGTCTATTTATCACTATGGAGCACGTCAGCTGACAGTCATGCACCACTATATGACTGTTTTGAGGATTGCATATGAAGGGGAGAAGGCACCTGTAATGAAAAGGAAAGGGAATCCTGCTGTTTTTATATGTATTTCAGTGTTTTCAAACCTAAACAAAGCGAAAGGACAGAACAGACTTACATTTAAAAGCAAAGGGCGGCCCCTGGTGGTTCGGCGGTATGGGTTGCGTATAGGGAGGCTCGGCTCTTTAATGTTTATTTGCCACCCTTCAGAGAAAGGCTGAAAATATGGGAGAAATATGGGAAAATACTTTTACGGGATGATAGCGGGATAGAACTGTAAAATACGGGAGAATACTGGGAAAAACGGGAGGGTTGACAAGTATGGTCTATAATGAAATTTTAAAGTCGTTTATCTGTTTTCTTACCCTAAACCAAAAAGTGAAAATCGAGCCAAAATCTCGTTTTTGTGAGCAAAAGAAAAAACAAAAAAACGTCTTAGTTTTCCTTTTTTGTTTGAAAACAGATATGGAATGGACAAAACATACCCTGATTGTTAACTGTTAAATGCACTGAATCTGGAACAAAGTAACCTATTATTATTTTTGTATTTGTTTATTATTTCATGTGCTAAACGCTAAAATTGTATATTTTTAAATGAAAAATGTTCTGTTGTAAAAAAAAAATGTTAAAAAGTTCTCAATAAAAATAAGTAATAATAATAATAATAAGTAATAATAATAATAATAAGTAATAATAATAAATAAAAGCTTAACCAAACCCTAAAGTTTACATCTTTCTCACAGTCGTTTTTTTAACCCACAGACCCACTGTCTAACACACAAACCTCATCTTGCTCATTTTCTTTCTCACTCTTATCTCATTTTATCCTTGACCAGCCAAGAATGACATAAATGTTTGACGTTGCAATTTTTCCTCAGTTTCAGCATCTCTCCTCATTCTCAGTTTCCGTCTCTGACAGGCATCCATATGACCATTTGCATCCAGGTGAAATGGGAATGCCTTGTTTACCATTTCAAAACCCTACGCACGCCTTCCCACAAATACATTTCCATCCTTCTCTCCTCAGATAAGACTTCTGGAGGCCTATCCTCATTTTTCCTCCCTCTCTTTCTCTCTATCGCTGTCTCTCTCTCTCTCTCTCTCTCTCTCTCTCTCTTTCAGGTGAGGCGGTTTTTCACAATGCTTTCCATTCACGTCAAACACATTTCAAATACAGCTCAGATTTCCACTACAAACCCACTGCAAGGACGCAGAGCTGTGCATGAAAAAGAGGAGGACCAGCTCTGCGATATTATCCCCCTTCCTTATTGTAAGCGTAAAAAACATGTCCACTAAGACAGCGTATATACGCCGAACGTCAATATGCGACAAAACCACTTTGTTTCTATTATAGTTAAGTGAGCTGTCAACAATAAATGTGCAGCCACTTTGTAACATGCCAGCTTTACTTCTATTTTTCATGTCCTGCACAGCCACTCCAGGCTCTTTTTGTTTTGCTTGTCATTTATTTGCTGCTGAAAGAAATTGATTTTAATGTACAAACCAGAACGTGTGTGAGTTCACACATTTTATTAAAAAAATACATCTATCTATCTATCTATCTATCTATCTATCTATCTATCTATCTATCTATCTATCTATCTATCTATCTATCTATCTATCTATCTATCTATCTGTCTGTCTGTCTGTCTGTCTGTCTGTCTGTCTGTCTGTCTGTCTATCTATCTATCTGCCTATCTATCTGTCTGTCTGTCTGTCTGTCTGTCTGTCTGTCTGTCTGTCTGTCTAAATACACACACACACTCAGAAAAAAATACAAAAGCTGTGACTGAGGTGCATAATGGTATCTTAAAGATACAATTTTGTACCTTTAGGGAACTATGAGACACACATTTGTACTTTTAGGTATGAATATGCACCGTTAAGGAACAAATTAGGACCAGTTAGGTACAAAAGTGTATCTTGTGAAAAAATACCACCCAAGCTTTTGTACCTTTATTTTTGAGTGTGTGTGTGTGTGTGTATATATATATATATATATATATATATATATATATATATATATATATATATATATATATATATATATATATATATATATGTGTGTGTGTGTGTGTATATATATATATATATATATATATATATATATATATATATATATATATATATATATATATATATTTAGTAGCACAAGGGTGCTGAGGATTGAGGATCCACGTGCAGTTTATTTGCAAGATCAATCAGACAGGCAACGGTCAAAACAGGGGCAAACAGATGCATACAGAGAAACCCAGAAAACACGACTAGGCTTGACAAGAAAAGAAAATGATTCGTAGTGCTACAGGATAACAAGACTTAGCAACTACTGTGAGTGAGTGAGTGAGTGAGGTGTATTTATAGTCCTGGGAATCAGTGATGACAAGCTTAAGCTGTGTGTGTGTGAGTGTCCAAATTATTGTCAGCTGTAGCAGGTGTAGATTGGCGAAAGGCATTATGCTAGTTGTAGTTCTGATCAGTGGACGAATTGTAGTTCTCCAGTGATCTGCAACTGCTCGATCGCTGTTGATCATAACATATATATGAAAAAGAGGAGGACCAGCTCTGCGATATTATCCCCCTTTCTTATTGTAAGCCTAAAAAACATGTCCACTTAAGCAGATCGCATACCAGAAGCACCGCTTTGGATACTGAATGTTATTAATAAATGCATATGTATTTTTTTTTGTATGTACTTTGGAGGTTTCTGGTCTTTTAATGGAGCAACAATTTGTCTGATCTGCAATGATAATATTTCATTTGTATGAAACTGCAATCATAGGCCTCATTAGTCCACTAATAAGCAGAACATTGTTCAATAAAGGAGATATCTTGTCCACTAGAAACTAGATAAATGGAACAATAACTGTGTAAAACCCCTTGCATTTGCTGTAGTTATTCAGCTAGTACCAAATGAAGAGTAACATCTGCTGGCCCTCAAGTAATGTTACTCTGTTTCCCCGGTGTATGGAAATTATAATTAACTTCATATGAAAAAAGCAGCTATAAGAGACAGAATCTGCAGGATCTGTAGCGCACTAAAGGTAGTCATCTCATAAATGAACTGCATTTGACTGAAGGAGTGCCAGGGAATGATGGAGGTTCAGGTCTTGGGATGTTCGTCAGTAATGAAATTTATAAGATGGAAATGTGTGTGTGGGACGTCAGGAGCGCACTCTGGGCAGGCTTCGGTCAACTGTTTGTGTGCCTGTGTTTGATGTATAGCCCCTGCCACCAGATGAATTGCCCGCAGTGCCTGCCGCAACTGATCATTGCATTAAATTGGCACTGGAAGCAGGGAGCAAAGACCCCTGGGAAATTAGCCAGCCACAATTCACCTTGACCCAATAGGCCACACATTCACTCTCACTCACACTGGTAAAAATGTGCACGAACGTTAATGTGGGTTGTATGAACATGCCATATTTTCCAGCAAGGGTCGTGCTAACGTGTCTCTCTCTCTGTCCTCCAGGTTACCTGATGGTCAAGCCGATGGTGGTCCAGGAGCCGTGGGTAAATTACGTAACCTTGAAGAACAGCTGATAAGAGCTAAGGAGAAGATCAACTCTTATCGCAGTCTCCCTGCTGATGGTATGTAAATTGGTACATATTTATCTAAATGAAGGCACATTGTAGAGTTCTGTAGTTGTCAAATTGGGATATAAATTTAACTAAACAAAAAATTAACTAAACAATAGGGAATTTTTGTTGTATTTTGATAAATAAATCTTAATGAATTTTGTTGGTTTCAAGTTTAAAAAGTAGCAAAAAATAATATACTAATACTACTACTAATAATAATTGTTGTAATAATAATAATTATTATTATAATAGTAATAATAATAATGATTATAATAATTGTAGTAGTAGTAATAATAATAATAATAATTGTAATTGTAATAATAATTATGATAATAATAATTGTAGTAATAATAATAATTATAATAGTAATAATAATAATAATAATAATAATAATAATAATAATAATAATAATTGTAGTAATAATAATAATAAAAATAATAATGGTTTTAAAATAATAATAATTTTAGTATTAATAATAATAATAATAATAATAATAATAATAATTGTTGTAATAATAATAATTATAATAGTAATAATAATAATGATAATAATAATTGTAGTAGTAATAATAAAATAATAATAATAGTTTTAAAATAAGAATAATTTTTGTATTATTAATAATAATATTAATAATAATAATAATAATAATTAAATAAATTATAATTGTAATAAAAAATTGAGTAACATAAAAATATAACTTAATTATATATATATATATATATATATATATATATATATATATATATATATATATATATATATATATATATATATATATATATATATATATATATATATATATATAATTTTTTATTTATTTATTTATTTATTAGAAAATATATTTTAATTTTATTTCTTCAAATATAAAAGCAATAACTCATCCAGTCCTAACCATAACTCTTGAAGAAAACTTGTTTTATATTTAGCTTTTTATCCCTTTGTGCATGTTTCTAAACATGCCCAAAGGGAGGTTTTGTCAGATTTAATAAACCTCTGGCTATACTGAAACTAAAGTAAAAGCACACATACACTCACACACACATTTGAGTTTGTGGCAGTGTGTGAGCACTGACAGATCATCTTCAGATTACTGTAATTCTGAGTGAAGGAAGTATGAAACTTGTCAAATTAATAAGAACATTTTAATATGGATGAAAAGTGTGTGTGTGTGTGTGTGTGCGTATGTGTGTGTGTGTGTGTGTAGTGAAGGACGTTAGCATCACAACAGGGAGCCTGGATAAATCGTCCTCTATCCACCCTTTGCCTTCTGTCTTCACTGACACACACACACACACACACACACACACACACACACACACACGCATACACACACACACACACACACACACACACACACACACACACACATATATATATATATATATATATATATATATATATATATATATATATATATATATATATATATATATATATATATATATACACACACTTAAGATACACTTAAAAAGGTACACTTAAAATACACTTATAAATGTCTTTATATATTTTTCATTTCATTTATATACAGTATATATATATATATATATATATATATATATATATATATATATATATATATATATATATATATATATATATATATATATATATATATATATATGTGTGTGTTCATATATTTCATATATAAACTTATGTTTAATACTTTATGTGTTCCTGCAGAAGATCCAGAAATGCTGGTTCATTTACGATGCTATTAAGACTTAAACCTGTCCTGAGTCCTCTATAATAACCCTGAACACACACACACACACACTCAAACCTCTGTGAGTGGTTTCTAGGTCAGCAGCTCTAATAGTATTGCAGTGAAGGATCTTTTGAGAGAAGACACTAGAGGAACATTATACACAGAGGATCACAGCAATGTGCTGGATTGTCTTACGGCCAATGATACCCTTATTGAATGACACTGCTTTTTAATCCCAGGCACATCTTTGTTCTGCCTGTTTCACACATACATAAGACATACAAACTACAGGAACTCGCAAATACTTTTATATGACCAACAGGACGCATCAATAATTTAGTGATGTATGCGATACCTGCTGTACACTTCTATTCATGAATGAATACAGTTCCCTGAATGCTATTTGTTCTATGTCTCCAGCTGTGCTGAAATGAGTATTTTAACCCTCTGGCTCTGTTTGCAAGGCAGTCAATAATGACCCTTTTTCTCTTACTGAAATAGTTCAGTCAAACTAATGTTGTATATTTTTGTTCAGTAATTTTTTTGTTATTTTTAATGTAGACCTGTTTTAAAACAAATAGGAGTAAATTGAATTTCAAAAAGTATGGCATGGTGGCTCGTGGTTAGCACTGTCATCTCACAGCAAGGTGTTGTTGGTTTGAGTTCTGGCTGGGTCAGTTGTCATTTCTGTGTGTTGCATGTTCTCCCTGTGTTGGCGTGTGTTTCCTCCGCGTGCTCTAGGTTCCCCCACAGCCCAAAGACATGCGCTATAGTGAAATGATTAAACTAAATTGGCTGTAGTGTATGTGTGTGAATGTGAGTGTGTATGGATGTTTACCAGTACTGAGTTGCGGCTGGAAGGGAATCCGCTGTGTAAAACATATGCTGGATAAGTTGGCGGTTCATTCTGCTGTGGTGACCCCTGATTACTAAAGGGACTAAGCCAAAAGAAAATGAAGGAATGAATTAATTTCAAAAATAAAAATTATTGTAAATTACATACAGAAAAAAGACATTCAAAATTTTTCAAATCTATTTTTTCCAAATGTGAAAAAAAATCAATCTGAATACAACCAAATTCAAAGTTGTGTCAAATTGTAGGTTAAAAAAAAGTCATCAGCTAAATGAAATTAGTTTCTCATTCATTTACAACGTGTTCATTTTGACCAAGGGAATCTGGATCTCATGTCAATACAATACAGGTAAAAAAAGAACCAAACTAATGACAAACCAAACCGGACACAGGTGAACATAATCAGTTAATCAAAAAAGATATATATATATATATATAAATGAAAACTAGGGATGCACTGAAAGAAAAATTCTGGACCAAAACAAAAACAGAAATTGTTTAACGCACTTTGGCTGGAAAAAAAAAACAAGTTGAAATTTTGTTATATTTCTTATAGGTTTAGTCTCTTTATTAATCCGAGGTCACCACAGCAGAAAAAAACAATAACTTATCCAGCATATGTTTTATGCATCAGATGCCATTCCAGCCACAACCCAACACTGGGAAACACCCATACACTCTTGCATTGACACACACACTACGGCCAATTTAGTCTATTCAATTCACCTATATCGCAAGTCCTTGGGGGAAACCGGAGGAGAACGTGTAAACTCCACACAGAAATGCCAACTGACCCAGCCGGGGCTCGAACCAGCGACCATCTTGCTGTGAGGCGATTGTGCTACCCACTGCACCACCGTGATGCCCTGTTTTGTTATAAATAGTTATTATTTTTTGCAAATAATTTAATTTTGTAAGATTTTTTACATTTATATTAATAAAAAAACAAGCCAATAAAATACCCAATTTTATTGTCAGTGAAGAGGCGTAACTTCACCAGTGATACCATGACTGCAAATGTGTGGTAATTAAAAAATAGATAAATTAATTAAATTAATTAATAAATAAGAAAAAAATAAATAAATAAATATATATATAAATTATTATATAATTAAAATTTTATTTTATTTGAATACATATTGTAGTATATTTTATTCAGGACCTCTATTTAAATGTCATCAATGCTGGAATCCTGCTTAATATTTTGTGGAAAGCATGATAATTGTTTTGAGAAAACTTTCATTAACAGAATGTTCAAATAATGGTGCATTAAAAATGTGTTTACTGTCACTAGATGAAGTAAGTGCATGCTTGTTGAACTGAATAATTAGTTTATTTTTTACTGACTTACTGACCCCAAACCTTTTAACAGTTATGTTTTACTTTTTTTTTTACTCCACTTAGGAAAAAAGAACAACAAAAACAAAAAATCATTGGGAAAAAAGAAGATGCATTGTCTATCTGATGACAAGTGAAAAAAAGTCGATAAAGTTATCAGCCAATGGCAGTAGGCAGAATATAAACTGATGCTGACCAATTCAAGTGTTTTATGTTGGCTTTTTACCTTTATTAGTTAGGTACATGTTTACATTTTGTTATATGCAGTGCATCCGTAAAGAATTTATAGCCCTTTACTTTTTCCACATTATTTTAATGTTACAGCCTTATTCCAAAATGGATTAAATTCATTTATTTCCTCAAAATTCTACACACAATACCCCTTAATGACAATGTGAAAAAAGAGTTTTTGAAATTGTTGCAAATTTATTAAAAATTAAAAACCTGAAAAATCACATGTACAGAAGTATTCACAGCCTTTGCCGTGAAGCTCTAAATTGAGCTCAGGTACATTCTGTTTCAACTGATCATTCTTGAGATGGTTCAGCAGCTTAATTGGAGTTCACCTGTGGTAAATTCAGTTGACTTGACATGATTTGAAAAGGCATACACCTGTCTATATAAGGTCCCAGGGTTGACAGTGCATGTCAATGCACAAACCAAGCATGAAGACAAAGGAATTGTCTGTAAAACTCTGAGACAGGATTGTCTCGAGGCACAAGGCTGGGTAAGGTTACAGAAAAATTTCCGCTGCTCTGAAAGTTCTAATGAGCACTGTGGCCTCCATCATCCCTAAGTGGAAGATGTTTAGAACCACCAGGACTCTTCCTAGAGCTGGCCGGCCATCTAAGCTGAGTGATCGGGGAAGAAGGGCCTTAGTCAGGGAGGTGATCAAAAACCTGAAGGTCACTCTGTCTGAGCTCCAGCAGAAGGACAACCATCTGTGGAGCAATCCACCAATCAGGCCTGTATGGTAGAGTGGCCAGACGGTAGCCACTCCCTGCCTGGAATTTGCTAAAAGACATCCGAAGGACTCTCAAACCATAAGAAACAAAATTCTCTGGTCTGATGAGACTGATGAGGCGTTGTTTGGAGAAAACCAGGCACAACTCATCATCAGGCTAATACCATCCCTACTGTGAAGCATGGTGGTGGCAACATCATTCTGTGGGGATGTTTTTCAGCAGCAGGAACTAGTCAGGATAGAAGGAAAAATTAATGCAGCAAAAGAGACATCCTGAATGAAAACCTGCTTCCGAGTGCTCTTGACCTCAGACTGGGGCGACGGTTCATCTTCCAGCAGGACAATGACCCAAAGCACACTGCCAAAATATCAATATATTGTTAAACATTAAATAATTTAACAAATTGCCCCTGGGGTCAAAAAAAGTGTTAACTAACTAACTTTCACATTGGTAAGAATCATCAACACTGAAATAACACTTGAATGTTTGTATTATGCATGTGTGCAGGCCCAGGAAAGGATCATGAAGAGTTAAGGAGGAAGGTGGAGAACGGTGTGAGGGAACTGTGGTATTTTGTGCGCAGCGAAGTGAAGAAACTGCCGCTGATGGAGACTGGAGCAATGCATAAACATGTCGACACACTCATGCAGGACCTGGGACATCAACAGAGGTTACACACACGCACAACACACTGTATACATAAGCAATTCACTCATATAGACATTTTGTCCAATTCAATGTTTGGTAATAAGATTATTTTTATATTATTCCTGGTGCTGTAAAGCAGAAATATTTACATAATATCTCCAGTTTTTTGTTACGTGATTAATTAGCTATACTAATATACTGATTTGGTGATCAACGAAGCTTTTCTTACAGCATTATTCAGAATACTTTTCATCAATGTAATAAAGTCTTGCTGTAAAAAGTAAGAATGCCCCTTTAAATATTTTCTTTAGTATTTCCTTTACATGCCCTAGGCTTTCAGTATAAGTGCTTACATGTTGTATATATATATTTACCCTGTAGGATTGATTTTCAGGAACATATTTTCCCTTTCTGAGGTCCAGATTTGTATAAACATATGCAGCATTTTGTCCATTCATAAATATTTCAGCTCAAGGAAATAATTAGCTCAATTTCCTCTGAACCACTCTGGCTGTTAATTATAAAATTAAATAAACATCAAATACAACAGCTGCTGTAAAAATATGGAGATGTCATTGCCTAAACATCCAGCTAGTATACATTTGAAATGATTGGCCAGTCCCTGTGCAGCTCTCATCTACATCTTTATTACACCAATAACTCAATAAGCTTAAAATAGAATATAATTAGATGAAAAAAAGATGAATTAACTACTGTCGCTTTTCATCCTTATTTTAATTAGCCGAGACATCAAAATATTTTATTGTACAACAAAACAGATGAATAACTGTTTATTACTTTTAAATCCCAGCATAGAAGAAGAATACTTGGTACTCATGCATGCACACTTCACATAATTGAATCAAATCTTGTTGAAAAATGTAAGAATGTCCTTTAAATTTTTCTTTTAGTATTTTCTTTACATGCCTTAAGCTTTCGATAAAACAACTTGCATGTTGTTTATATTCACCCTGTAGAATTGATTTTTAGTACATTATTATTCCTTTTTAAGGTCAACATTTTTATAAACCTATACAGACAAATACAGCATTTTGTCCATTTATAAGCTCAATGGAATAATTAGACCCATTTCCCACTCTGAATCCACTCTGGCTGGTAATTATGGAATCAAATAAATATCAAACACAACAGCTGCTGTAAAAAAGTAGTTCATTGTCTGAACATCCAGCTAGTATACATTTGAAATGATTGGCCAGTCCCTCTACAGTAGTGGTCCCCAAACTTTTATCACCGTGGACCTGTCAACACTTGACAATTTTACTGAGACCTCGGGAGGTGGGTATAGATGGATTGCTAGATCAACCGTTTTCTCGAGACAGTGGCTGTTTCTCAATTCCAAGAACGCAGAGAACTGACGAGCATTCTCGTGGAGACCAGAACTCAGACGACACGAGAACGAACTCGGGGGACCAAGAGAACACAGAACAAGTACTCTGAGAAAAGAGATGCTGCATTCTTCCTGATGGTCACGTGACCTTCTCGTATTTTTAACAGAAAATTATTTAATTATTACAGCATTCATACAACGATTTATTGTTTTTCCCCTTTTCAATATATAACATTCATAAAAACCTTACAAATACACTTTGCACAAAACAAATAAAGCAGATTTAAAACAGATTTTAATTCAAATTTCAGCAAATAAACACTCTTAATGTGTTTATGCGTCTATTAAGATGTCCATGTTAAGGTTTACTTTCACTGTTTCATTTAGGGAAACTCCTGAGATAAATAAGTTTTATCTTTGAACTTTAATAATAAATCTATATAAAATGCTGCACTTTCCACCTCCTTTATTTAGTTGCAATGGCTTCTCGAGCGAGTTCGGTGCTCAAGTCTGCATCAATATCAAGAACATATCTGAGAACTTTCACCCGTCTTATGTTCTTGCAGTCTTTGGCAGTTGATGATGACGTTACACAAGGACGCAAGAACGCTTAAGAACGCATATTGAGAAACAGCCAGTCCTCGCTGCAGCCTGCAGCTTGATGACATACTGGACCAGGTCCACTATGTAATAAACAATCACGTACACCTTCCCCTACCCTAAACCCAACAGTCACAGTAGTATGGGCATTACCTTAGTACGTCTACATACTACATATTGGACCTGGTCCAGTTCGTCATTGTGATTACAGACTACAGCGAGGACATCTTAGTTTTCTCAGAGCATGACAACAAAACATTGCTGCAACTTTAATTTATGTACAAAGTTAAAAAACACTGCAGTGTTTGTCTGAGATAATTAGTCTATAAAAATGTGTATATTCCATACAAAATATGAAGCTGATTGTTCAGTTCTTGTCATGTGTCACATACCGAAGATGTCAGTTCTTGTAACTTCACAAACTGAAGATGTTTTCAACTGGGATCTCCTGGAAGGCACGAGCGCATCGCTTCCAATATGCGGGCACAAGCCACGTGCCTCCATTGGAAATAATGAACTTGCGTGCAGAAAACACACAATATTTAAACAGCAGCCGTCATTTGTGATCTCCAGCCGTTGATCTTCTTCTGACAAATGGGTTGCAGATCCATACCTTTGGCAGTTCGTGGGTCCTTAACTTAGCCTTTTCCCCTTAGCAAAGAACCTTTCCAAAGACGTGTGTTTCTTGCTCATTTTGCTAGCTTGTGGGGGAAATTTTGGCGCTTAAGTAACCAAGATAATACAGTCATTTTTCAAAATAAAGATTTTTCAAAATAAAAGATTATTCAGACTCAAATAATAAATAAAACAGTAATAATTCATGATTTCTTCTGCAGCCCGGTACCAATTGATCCACGGGGGTTGGAGACCACTGCTCTACAGCTCTCATTTACATCTTCATTACACCAATAACTCAATAGACTTCAAATAGAAAATAATTAAATGAAAAATGAAGAATTAACTACAGTCTCTTTTCATCCACATTTTAATTAGCCGAGACATCAAAACATTTTATTGTACATCAGAAAAGATGAATAACTGTTTAATACTTTTGGATCCCGGCATAGTAGAAAAATACTTGGTACTCCTGCATGCATTGGTACTCATGCATGCATTTCACTTGTCCTAATTGTCCTAATCATGTGCTTCATTTTATGAAACAGAAGGAAAAAAACTCCATCTGTAATCTCTTTTAAACAGCTGTAATCTCATGTGGCAGTAATAGCATTACTGGGGTTTAATGGGTGTGCATGTTTAGATCAGTGTGTTCGCTCACACTTCAGAAAAAAGGCACCCTTGTAATGACAAACAGCCGCTAAAAAATAAAAGTCATTACCAGAACGGTGGTAATTGCGTTGTGTATGATTAGCAATGCATAGGCCAAGCCAACTTCAGTTTGTGACTATAAAGCTAATTCAATATTTCGCTACAAAATGCTGTGTAATTAGCCATAATAAATGAGTTTAATTAGCAGAAACACTGATATGGTTGTTCTGAATTTTATTTTACAATGTTTTTTTTTTTTTATGTGATCTGTAGGTCAGTCATGACAGACCTTTATCATCTGAGCCAGGCGGATGGGGCTGGAGATTGGAGAGAAAAGGAAGCTAATGAACTGTCCGACCTCGTACAGAACAGAATTATGTATCTACAGGTATTGTGAATCATTCGTGCTCAGTATTTTTCTCTTTTTATTTCTTTCTTTAAGAAGATGTAAATGTACAGTATTTATTAGATTCGATTAGATTCAACTTTATTGTAATTACACGTGTAGAATATCAGATAACGAAATGCATTTATCATCTAATCAGAGTCCACATATAAGCAGTATGTGCAGCAAGAATAAGTAAACTGAAGTTAAGAAATGTTTTACCCATACTTAAAATTTGTCCTCTGCTTTTAACCCATCCAAGTGCACTTTTTTTGAGTGAGGGTACCAAAGATGGAAACAGCGCAGTTCATTCACTTCCCCCATGTTCAATTGCTGCCAGAACTGGAATTTGAACCACCTTAAGTCCAACCCATTAACCATTTGGCTGAACTTAAGTACATACCTGTCAATTGTTTTATTTAATTTAAACCACATATATAGATCACCTCTCAAAAGAAGGTTTTTAAAATAATTTATTTACAGCTTTAGGCAAGCAATGCTGTAATTGTGAGTGTATTGCAATAGCCATTTTCTTTCAAATAGATTTCTATAGGAAAACACATAACTGAATCTGTTTACATTTATATAATTAGCGTATTCAGTAAGGTGTAATCTGAATTTGATCTTTCAAAATCAGTGTTTTGCTACTTTAATGCTTGACGCAGTGGTGTCTAAACTCAGTTCAGGTGGACCACTTTCCTGCAGAGTTTAGCTCCAACTTGCCTAAACAACTAAACTACTTTTGCCGTTGATAAAAGTTTATAACTTCATGTGAAAAATTATGAATATAGTAGGCAGCTAAAAAGAGTATTTTTTATCTCATGAATAAATGGAATTGTTCATTCAACGTTCTGAAACGATTCATTACAAAATGAGGATCAAATCAGGTATTATTGTCTTTTATTAAAATCTAATAAAGGCAAAATAAGCAGTCTATATAGTCCATATAATCAGTCTTGGATCAGCTCCCAGCTCTGTGTATGTTATCAACAGTGATTCCAGAACAGGCGTGTGTTAGGTGCATGATGGGATATGTAGTTCATGAAGTGACAGAATAGCACTTCGGGTGAAGGTGCATGTTTATACCAGCAATCTGCAAGCCTGGATCCCTGGTAATCCTAAAAAACACAAAATTGATAACTTTTGTTTCTGAGTGAAGTGAAGTGAAGTGAAGTGAAGTGAAGTGAAGTGAGTTTGTGTCAAGTATGGTTTTACCCACACATTTTGATCGAGGAGTAAAAACACAAACACCCAGTGAGCATACACTTGGGCAGCTATTGCTTCCAGCACCCGGGGAGCAATTAGGGGTTTGGTGCCTTGCTCAGGGGCACCTCAGCTGGGTATCGAAGATGGAAAGAGAGTGGTTCGTTCACTCCCCCCGTCTTCAATTCCTGCCGGGACTGGGAATCAAACAAGCATAACGCAATAGTAACATCGTTCATTGTTTGTTCATGTTAGTAAATACATAAACTATAACATTAGCTACATGTCCTGAATTGTAGATAAGTGTTACCCATATATAGGCTCAGGCAAAATCTGCTGACATTGTTTGCAAATTTCTGCACAAAATTATGTAAAAACAATCTGCGGATTCATGTGAAATGATTTTGGGAGGATCATAGCTAAAAACTTATTATTCATTCACTCATTTTCTTTTCGGCTTGATCCCTTTATTAATCCGGGGTCGCCACAGTGGAATGAACCGCCAAACTTATTATAATTTTAAGACTTGGTTTTTACCAGATGTCGTATTGGACATACAAGAATAACTCATGGTTTTTTGCTCAAAGATGAAGACCCCACTCAGTGTTTTTACATGCGCAATTCCTCTCAAAGAAAAACACATTTAACTGGATTGTCCTGCTTTTAATGATTCCAGAAGGCTTTTTTTATGAAATGATCTCTCTTAAGAAGATTTTTAACAAAGTGACACCAGGAAATATTTTTTACATTTTTATCATGTATTATCGCTGAAAATCTCATTTAATTTATGTATTGATTTGTTTGTCGATTTTTAATTGTATATTTTATTATTAAAATGTTCTTGCCAAGAAAATACACTGTAAAAAATGGCCGTGATTTCAACGGTAAAATTTAAAAAAAAATGTTACAGTTCAAATCCGTGACCTGTTTAACGGTATGTTTCCTTAATATATACGGCGAATAACCCAGAATTTCCCAGAATTCCCTGTATGGCATATCACTTTTTATGCTTTTGTTGACATTACTATGAATCTTTTTAGTTGTTTCCCCATCAGTTATGTACATTAGAGAATTATGTTAAATCTAATGTTGATAAACAATGTTTATTTCATGACTTTAATTTTATGTGTGTTACCATACTGGTGTTTAGTAGCTGTGTGAATGACGCTGAGCACCTTCTATATACTGATACACTTTTCTGCATGAGGAAAAAGTTGTTTGTGATGAGCATTGGTTCATTATGTAACTTCCTCATCACCACCTGCACATGGGTGCGCTAACGTGTCTAACTGTGTAACAAAAGCTGTGTAGATGTTGGTAATTCAAAATACAGACATATTACCATATTACAGACATATTAAATTAATGAAATACAGTAGTTTACTGTAAAAATGAGAAATTACTTTTACGGTTTGTACCGTATTTTTAACGGTAAAGTACTGGCAACCACAGCTGCCGTTTTTTTACCGTAATTTTACGGATTTATTTTTTACAGTGTAGCATTGGTTGCTGACATGTAATGTATGTATATATATTTTTTTTTTGAATGCCATTTTTATTTAATGTTTACAATGCAAATCCAATTAGATCCACTTATTTGGTAAACAAAGCAAGTTTCTAATATAGTATATAACAACTAAAAGATGGAAAATATTACTTTACAAACTGTATTGTAGATAAATTATATGAACACTTTCCTTTTTGTCTAAAATAATACTTGAATAAATAAAACTGAATAAATATGAATTTATACACATTTACACAAGTAAATAAATAGACTCAACAATGGGCTATAAATCTGTGGAAATCTGTGGATTTCTGTGCACGCAGATTCCTTGTGGGCCTGCCCATACAGTATATGAAATGGTGAACTAGTTGGTTTGTGGAAGTGACAAACAAACAAGTAGTGTAGGTGTGAAATTCATGCTATTAACTACTGGTGTATTACCTGCCTAATATTAAGATATTAACGGCTCATTAGTAGTTATAAAGTATGATCTAATTCTGCATTCCTAAACCTACCCAAAAGCTAAACTCAGCTTCTACCTTACTATTAATAAACAGCTAATTAGTTGTTTATTAAGCTAGTAGCATTAGTTAATAGTTTGTTAGTACCGTGAATTGTGACCTAAACAAAAGTGTTACCAAAAACAGATTCATTCACAACCGATTGGTTGATGTATTTACTTTTGAGAGGAGTGACACAATCTGTAAACAATAGAACTTATGCAAACAGCAGTATGTGATACTCTTTTGAGGTTGGGGTGGATCAAATGTAAAGCTTTTCCCTTACAAAATAGCTCATGGGTATTGGAATTTACGTCTCTATCTCTTTAGCAAATGACACAGCTTCCATCCCTTACAGCCCCTGTTTTTCTTTAGCGCATTTTGTTTGTTTTCAAAATTAAATGCGACGTCTGTTTTGAATGAATTGCACAGCTGAAGAAGATCACACACACACACGCACCCTTCCTCCACCCCTTATATCTATGAGAGAGGTGATTATATTGCAGTTGGCGGGACAGCGATATATTGTCCCTCTCTCTGAGATGGGATGGGGCGGTTGTTTTGCGCTGACTCTACACTGGAGACTGAACTGACATTCAGCTGCAACACAATGCAGCGCCGCGAACACAAGCACACAGGCTGTAATCAGCAGAGCTCAGCCTGATTCTGACTGTTAAACCCACAGCCTGAGCGTCTCCTGCAGAAAGACTTTAAACCGCTATCACACACTGCCAAAGTTGCAGTTGGAATGTCATCAGCACACTGTGGCTTTTGTTAGTTGATGCATTTACCTGATCATCTCGATAACTGCATATTTTGGATGAAGTTACGAAGTATGAATAAACAGTTCTCTAATGCCAAGTGCAAATAAAAAAATGCAGCTATACATATTTAATTAATAGGCTTTTACTATCATTTGCTTTTAACCCGAAGGTCATGCGAACAGTTATACTCTATGGAATTTATGTGCACATACTAATAGATATTTGGTTAAAAGTGGTCAAATGAATTGCAAAAATGGACATTCTTTATCTGTTGAACAAATTCTACAAGTTGACATAAAATATATGACCCAAATCACATTAAATATGATACACATATGGTTTGTGCCAAAAACACTTGTTCGTATGCAGCATTTTTGTCATTAGGGATGCACCAGATTTTTGTGTAATGTTGGCTACTTTAGAGCCAGTTTGTTTACAGAAATAATGAAGATAATTATCATTTCAAATACCATTTGACTTCTTTTATTTCAGTAAACAGCACACCACCAGTTTATTATAAAATGATGAACATTGTCAGTGTGTTATCTGTATGTGTGCACCTGGATGACAAAACTAGTCAATTTGGATGCAAACACTAATAGATATTTGGTAGAAATTCATCAAATGAGTTGCAAAATGGACATTCTTTATCCATTAAAACCTTGAACAAATTCTTCAAGTTGACATAAATATATGACCCAGACCACATTAAATATAAGTTTGTGATATTGCAATTGTTGTCTAATTTTGGCTACTTCAGAGCAAGTTTGTTTACAGAAATAATGAAGATAATAATCATTTTAAACAACATTTTGACTATTCTTTTATTTCAGTAAACCAGCACACCACCAATTTATTATAAAATGATGAAGATTGTTAGTGTTTAGGGCTGTATATGTGCTCCTGGATGACAAAACCAATCAATTTAGGTGCAAACACTAATAGATATTTGGTAGAAAGGGGTCAAATGAATTGCAAAATTGACATTCTTTATCCATTAAAACCTTGAACAAGTTCTACAAATTGACATAAATATATGACCCAGACCACATTAAATAGGAGGTTATGTCCTAATGGAATAAATATGGTCTGTACACTTGTTCTTATGGGGCATTTTTGTTATTAGGAATACACCAGATTTTTGTATATTTTTATCTACTTCAGAGCAAGTTTGTTTACAGAAATAATACAGAATAATTATTTCAAATACCATTTGACTTCTTTTATTTCAGTAAACAGTACACCACCAATTTATTATAAAATTATGAAAATTGTTAGTGTTTAAAGCTGTATATGTGCACCTGGATGACAAAACCAGTCAATTTAGGTGCAAACACTAATAGATATTTAGTAGAAAGTCATTAAATGAGTTGCAACCTTGAACAATTAAAACCTTGAACAAATTCTACAAATTGACATACATATATGACTCAAATCACATTAAATATGAGTTCATGTGCTATTGGAAAACATAGGGTTTGTGCCAAAAACACTTGTTCTTATGGGGCATTTTTGTCATTAGGGGTGCACTGAATTTTTGTCTCATTTTGGCTACTTTATAGCCAGTTTGTTTACAGAAATAATGAAGATTAATAATCATTTCAAACAACATTGCAAACGAATTGCAAAATTGACATTCTTTATCTATTAAAACCTTGAACAAGTTCTACCAATTGACATAAAAATATGACCCAGACCACATTAAATAGGAAGTTATGTTTTAATGGAATAAATATGGTCTGTACACTTGTTCTTATGGGGTATTTTTGTTATTAGGAATGCACCAGATTTTTGTCTAATGTTGGCTACTTCAGAGCAAGTTTGTTTACAGAAATAATACAGAATAATTATCATTTCAAATACCATTTGACTTCTTTTATTTCAGTAAACAGTACACCACCAATTTATTATAAAATGATGAAAATTGTTAGTGTTTAAAGCTGTATATGTGCACCTGGATGACAAAACCAGTCAATTTAGGTGCAAACACTAATAGATATTTAGTAGAAAGTCATCAAATGAGTTACAAAATTGTCATTCTTTATCTATTAAAACCTTGAACAAGTTCTACAAATTGACATAAATATATGACTCAAATCACATTAAATGTGAGTTCATGTGCTATTGGAAAACATAGGGTTTGTGCCAAAAACACTTGTTCTTATGGGGCATTTTTGTCATTAGGGATGCACTGAATTTTTGTCTAATTTTGGCTACTTTATAGCCAGTTTGTTTACAGAAATAATGAAGATTAATAATCATATTAAACAACATTTTGACTGTTCTTTTATTTCAGTAAACCAGCACACCACCAATTTATTATAAAATGATGAAAATTGTTAGTGTTTAATGCTGTATATGTGCACCTGGATGACAAAACCAGTCAATTTAGGTGCAAACCCTAATAGATATTTGGTAGAAAGTGGTCAAATGAATTGCAAAATTGACATTCTTTATCCATTAAAACCTTGAACAAGTTCTACAAATTGACATAAATATATGACCCAGACCACATTAAATAGGAGGTTATGTCCTAATGGAATAAATATGGTCTGTACACTTGTTCTTATGGGGCATTTTTGTTATTAGGAATACACCAGATTTTTGTATATTTTTATCTACTTCAGAGCAAGTTTGTTTACAGAAATAATACAGAATAATTATTTCAAATACCATTTGACTTCTTTTATTTCAGTAAACAGTACACCACCAATTTATTATAAAATTATGAAAATTGTTAGTGTTTAAAGCTGTATATGTGCACCTGGATGACAAAACCAGTCAATTTAGGTGCAAACACTAATAGATATTTAGTAGAAAGTCATTAAATGAGTTGCAACCTTGAACAATTAAAACCTTGAACAAATTCTACAAATTGACATACATATATGACTCAAATCACATTAAATATGAGTTCATGTGCTATTGGAAAACATAGGGTTTGTGCCAAAAACACTTGTTCTTATGGGGCATTTTTGTCATTAGGGGTGCACTGAATTTTTGTCTCATTTTGGCTACTTTATAGCCAGTTTGTTTACAGAAATAATGAAGATTAATAATCATTTCAAACAACATTGCAAACGAATTGCAAAATTGACATTCTTTATCTATTAAAACCTTGAACAAGTTCTACCAATTGACATAAAAATATGACCCAGACCACATTAAATAGGAAGTTATGTTTTAATGGAATAAATATGGTCTGTACACTTGTTCTTATGGGGTATTTTTGTTATTAGGAATGCACCAGATTTTTGTCTAATGTTGGCTACTTCAGAGCAAGTTTGTTTACAGAAATAATACAGAATAATTATCATTTCAAATACCATTTGACTTCTTTTATTTCAGTAAACAGTACACCACCAATTTATTATAAAATGATGAAAATTGTTAGTGTTTAAAGCTGTATATGTGCACCTGGATGACAAAACCAGTCAATTTAGGTGCAAACACTAATAGATATTTAGTAGAAAGTCATCAAATGAGTTACAAAATTGTCATTCTTTATCTATTAAAACCTTGAACAAGTTCTACAAATTGACATAAATATATGACTCAAATCACATTAAATGTGAGTTCATGTGCTATTGGAAAACATAGGGTTTGTGCCAAAAACACTTGTTCTTATGGGGCATTTTTGTCATTAGGGATGCACTGAATTTTTGTCTAATTTTGGCTACTTTATAGCCAGTTTGTTTACAGAAATAATGAAGATTAATAATCATATTAAACAACATTTTGACTGTTCTTTTATTTCAGTAAACCAGCACACCACCAATTTATTATAAAATGATGAAAATTGTTAGTGTTTAATGCTGTATATGTGCACCTGGATGACAAAACCAGTCAATTTAGGTGCAAACACTAATAGATATTTGGTAAAAAGTGGTCAAATGAGTTGCAAATATGAACACTGTTTATCCATTGAACAAATCTGAACAAAGTTGACATAAATACATGTGCCAGATCACATTAAATTGAATGTTATGTGCTATTGGAATGCATATGGTTTGCGCCAAAAACACTTATTCTTATGGGGCATTTTTGTCATTAGGAATGCACCAATGTTGTGTCTAATTTTGGTTACTTTATAGCCAGTTTTTTTTTTTTACAGAAATAATGAAGATCGATAATCGTTTCAAACAACATTTTGACTGTTCTTTTATTTCAGTAAACCAGCACACCACCAATTTGTTATTAAATTATTAAACATGGTAGTGTTTAATGCTGTATATGTGCACCTGGATGACAAAACCAGTCACATAGCTATATTTGTGAAAATTGCCAAATATACATTGTATGGGTAAATATTCATTTCAGTTAGAAATGTGTTTGCTAAGCACTTCATTTCAACTTCAAAGGTAATTATCTCAGAATTGCACAGGGTGCTTCTCAAATCTTATCGGTCCATCCTCGTTTCCTCTCCTTACTTGCTTTCCTCGTGTCTTAGCTCCACCCCTTCAGAATTTGAGGGAAGGACGCAAGGAAAAAATGCAAGAACAGAGGAATTGAATCAAGTGAAATGATATATCCTCGTTTCCTTTAGCATCATTAATAGTATTCAACTAAATACTGATTAAATAAATTCAACTAATTAAATAGTGTGCATCACTGACTTTGCTTGCATGTCCAGATTCTTAAATATTACAGATAATCATTTATATTGTAATAGTTTCAACCTCCGCAAAACACCACGCTTGTCTGTATTTTTTATTTTTCTTATGATTATGATTATATCCTGTTATAACTGCTTATTTTGTGCTGAAAGGTACATTAGATCAAAATGAAAGCAACTTTCAAAACAAAACACATTAACAATAATTTGATGCTTAATATTATGATTATTGGTGCTGATATGAAAAGGAGAATAATTTGCATGCGCGTCACATTTGTCAGTAAAACACTTCCACGAGGGATCCACCTGGCTGTCCTCGCTAATGCCTCCTCAGAAAGCCTCCTCTCTCCTCGATCATCACCTCCTTGCGGTGCAATTAGAGGATTGAGATGTCCTACAAGATGGCTGAACTCGATTGGTTTCCGGGTCGTAGGAAATGAGGAAAGATATTGAGAAGCACCTTTAGTATCCCATTAGATCCAGTGTGCGAATTTGTTGGTAATGTTAGTTTGTGTAATAGATGCTTCAGTAAATCAAATGTATATGTTGATTTAAATTACATCTAATTTATTCATTAAATGTATTTTAAGTTTTCAGTGTTTTGTGGGATAGGTTAATTAGTGTATTCTGACCTAATTAGCTGTCTTGGCTTACTTTAGGACAAAGTATACAAACAATGCATCTAATTTGAAGTTACTTTTAAGCAATATGTATAGAAACAAACACCTATTTTATAAGAAAACTTGGTTTTCTCCACATCTTGTGAACTCTTACGGTGTCTATCGGTTCTCTAAATCTGCCGGTTTCAGACTGTTGAAAGATTATGCATTCACAATGGTATGAACTGTTATAGGGGTGGTCAAAAGGATGTCTGTTATTTTGATTATTAACCTTATTATTTAAAATACAGATCAAAGTGAACTTTTTTCACAATTCCAATGGGCTGACCTCCCAAACATCTTGTTTGGATGTCCTTCAGGGGGGATCAAGGCTTAATTAGGAAGGTCAATCCCCTCCAAACTCCCCTGTAATTTGCACCCTGATTAGCTTAGCTTATTTATGCAGGCTTCATATGATGTATAAATCGCAATTTCCAAAAAATTACACTGGTTTTGTGGTCCAGGGTCACGGATATAGTGTATTCCATACATAAAAGAATGCAAAATGGTTTCCACATAAATATTAAGCAGCACAACTGTTTTCAACATTGATAATAATAATAATAAGAAGAAATGTTTCTCGGCATATTAAAATTATGTGACACTGAAAATGTCATGGCTGCTTTAAAAGTCAGCATTTCACCACATTAATAATATAAAAATGTATTCAAATAAAAAAAGAAACACCCTTTTGAATTCTGTTAATTGTTTAACATGATTGCTGAATTTCAACTGCAGTTTATACAGTACAGTACTGGTGCACTGTAGATCAAATAAATGCTGAGGCTTCAAAACATCAGTTACTTTGTTCCATCATTGAAATGTTTAAGCTTATATTCATATTTTATCATAATAAATATTAAAGCTACAGCAAAAATCTGAAATGCCATCAGATGTGAGTCACTGATATATTGCCAGTTTTGATTAATAATAATGGCGAAGCTGTATGAAATCCAGTATAATCTGGGGTAAATTAAACACATTTCTAGTTGGATGTCAACGTTGGATGACACTATAGGCACTGGTGTCTTCCCAGACAAAAGTTGGGAAAGACTTCTCTGTGTTATAACCTGCTCATTGGGCCCAGGGGGAAAGTTCTGTGCTACTAGTACTTCGTTAACTTTGGCTAATAGCTTTTTGTCAACGCTCTCCATCAGAGAGACGGTTAGAGCCGTAATGAGAGCCGGAGTGTGATTAAAGTGATGGAGTGTATTTTACTCCGTGTGTGTGAGAGACAGACAGGTTGATAACAGAGAAGCTCTGTCTCTTATGAGGAATGACAGTCCTCTGTCTGTCTCACAACACTGCTGTCATCCATCTCTTATCTCCGGCACTGCTTTTATTCTCTTCACTCCAGTCGTTCTCCTCTCTATTGTCTCAGGACGAGAGAAACAGCGATAGATCGAGAGACTTTTTTTTCACCCGGTTTGTTTCATCTTGTCATTCAGACATTACATTCTTCTGGCGTCAGGGACAGATTCATCATTTCCTCCAGCTCATACTAAAAATATTTTCACACAAGTGATGAGTGTAGAGTTTCAGCAACCTTGACAAATCTGGCTCTCTGTGTTTTTTTGTTTATTCTTGCTGGTGGTCTTGAAAGATGTTTAATAAACAATTCTTAAAATGATCGGTATAAACACTCATGACATGTCAGTCTAGAGAAATGCAAAGTCCTTGTTATGTTCAAATTCTGGGTATTATTTATGTTACAAATCGATCCTAGTTAAATTTAATACAGTTCACCAAAAAAAACACCATGAAGGGGAAGAAAGAAAGTAAAAATAATCCTAATATTCCATTTTTAATTATTTAGACCTTAATTCTTTAAAATTATTAAACTTCCTGATTTGGAGTTTGCATGTTCTCCCCGTGTTGGTTTGGGTTTCCTTCAGGTGCTCCAGTTTCCCCTACTAGTCCAAAGACATGCGCGATAGGTAATTTGGGTAAGCTAAATTTCTTAACTCTTAATGTCGCTAGTTAACACACTCAATACATTTTTTTTTCAACCCATCCCATAATTTCTAAAATATCAACCTCTACTAAATGATTGATATGTCAGCTTATGGTTAAAGTACCGGAATAATACATATACTATTAAAAATTAGAAAATATGAAGTTTAAGACTAATTTATTAAAAAAATTATCAAAATAAAAAAAAATTGAATACTAAATCATCTTTTGAATATGGCATCAAGTATGCCATAAAATATTTGTTTGTTTACAATAAAACCTATATCAAGCGTAGTAGTGCAACAGGATTATGTTTGTCTAATTTTTTTTGTGTGTCATAAAACAGTCATTTTTTAAATGACTTTAACAATTATTATTTAAAACAGTCAAAACATGGTCAACCATTTGGTAGAGCGGGCAGTCAAAGGGCTAACTTGCCTAATTAACCATTTAAATGTCACTTTAAGCTGTATACAAGTGTCTTGAAAAATATCTAGTAAAATATTATTTACTGTCATCATGATAAAAGAAATCAGATATTAGAAATTAGGTATTAAAACTATTATGTTTACAAATGTGATTCAAAAAATCTACTGTCCGTTAAACAAAAATTGGGGAAAAAATATAAAATGAATTTATTTAAAATTTAATTAAAATTAAGTAAAATTGAATCAAATGTAAGAATTAAAATTTATGTTATCATTTTTATGTTTAGTCACTTAAAACAGATTGTCTGTGTCTGTTTGTGAAGCTCTAGCACTAGAACATGACACTAACACTTAAGCAATTTAATGAGCAAGTCTAAATAAATAATAACAAATAAACAGACATAAATAAACAGTTTAAACATCAAATTGGCAACTATAAATAAATTTCAGTGCAGTGTGCATTTTTTTGTATACAACTTATTATATATTTTATATATTATATAGGTCTGTGCAGCTGCTATAAATCATAGGTTCCCAAACTTTTGAGCTTGCAACCCCCCAAATAATAATTCCATTGACTCGCAACCCCTTCTATCCTCGGAGGTGTTTATAAACATACAAATGTTGCAGACAATGATGCACACACACCAATAGGTCTATATAAACACAAGCATATTGACAACACAAAAAAGTGCAACAGTCTAACAATATTTGTATTAATTGATTTAATTTAATATTAACCTCATCCAATGAGACTGGTGGACAATGTTTATTGCACACGTCTATTTTTGGTTTAATTTTGGATTCGTCCTCTATGCTCAGTTGTGTATGATTTTTTTAATCTTTTTAAAAAACGCTTAGGGTTAGGGTTTTGATGTACATGAGTGTCGTAAAGGTTTCAAAGTTTACCATGATGCCGTAAAATCAATCTGCTGCAACTGACGCTATTAATATTGAATATTACAATTTATATTATTAATAAAATGTAAACACCCCAAGAGTCACAATCCAAGGATTAAAAGGCTGATGACTTTTTATTTGCATGTTTTTTTTTTATGTATGGCTGCGGTCACACTAGAGTTTGAGCTTGCGAAATTCTGTTGTACTGCGCTGCGAAAGTGAGCGGGATTAAACAAGATGAAAAGACATTAAAATAGCGAACGATTGGTCCATGTTTTAAATTCCTCACGCAATCATGTGATGCGATTTCGCAGGTCAGAGTTCAGCAAGCTTGAACTTTCCAAAGCAGTGAACTGCGAAACTTTTCACTCAAGCTTGCGTTTCCAGTCTGACACATTCGCGTGCGTATGAATGGAAGTCTGTGGGAAGAAAAGTCCAATGTGACCGCAGCTTAACTTGTAAACACTACTTCTGTAGGTTATGGATAAAATACGGTAACTCTGATAGTTCAATCAAATTTTTTTGATCACCAAGTGACCCCCCACTCCACCCTACATTGTCCCAAGACCCCCACTTTGGGAACCACTACTATAAACAATGAAATTGTCAAATTGACCTGTGAACATCATTATCATAATCACATTTTCCACAACACTGGAGATTGTCGACACTTTATAGGCATGTTCGTGAACCTAAATGAGAAATTCTCACAAGACTTAAAACTAAAATACATAATTAAATAATTAAACAAACAAACAGATAAGGTTTACCAGTGTTTCCGACCACTCCAACTTTGTTACTTTTCAAATTACTCGCAACATAATATTAAGGGCTATCAGATCAAGAAACCTATTGCACAATAAAATGTTGTATAGTACAGTATCGTACTTCTCTTCTACTGTATACATTGTAGTTGATCCATTTTAGTGGATCTAGAAGGTAGTTTTTAGTGTATGTGTAAAAAGCTCTTCACACTCCTCTGTCTTTCTGTGCTGATCTGTATCCACAGAACCCTCAGGACTGCAGCAAGGCTCGTAAGCTGGTGTGTAACATCAATAAGGGTTGTGGTTACGGCTGCCAGCTGCATCATGTGGTCTACTGCTTCATGATCGCCTATGGCACACAGCGGACGCTCATACTGGAGTCGCAGAACTGGCGCTATGCCACCGGAGGATGGGAGACCGTCTTCAAACCCGTCAGCGACACTTGCACTGACCGCACAGGGGCCTCCACTGGACACTGGTCTGGTTAGTAACAAAAATGTAAACTTAAACGAGAATGAAAAACATAATCTACACCCAATAATAGTATGAGTGAAATGAGTAAGAGTTAGCCTAAAATGTAGGAATATAATATTGAAGAATACACAGTAAATAGATTATGACAAAATCATTATTTATTTATTTTTTCATCTGTTTACATTGTATTATTTACAATATTTTCACATTCAGATTACCTTTGCTATCATCTGCCGTTTAGCTCATCTTTAAAAATGTGAATCATTTAATGTTAATGTAACTTAGTCACAATAAATATCCTTTTTTCATACTGTATGTTTTGTTGTGTACAGTACGTACATGGCTGTACATATTGCGATGTGCAAATTTGCAGATCGTGCTAATTTATATAGTGTAATCAACACAATACAGGCTCATTGTGAAAATCATTCATTCATTCATTTTTTTTCAGCTTAGTCCCTTTATTAATTCGGGGTCACCACAGTGGAATGAACCGCCAACTTATCCAGCACATGTTTTACGCAGCGGATGCCCTTCCAGCCGCAACCCATCTCTGGGAAACATCCATACACACTCACCCACACTCATACACTATGGACAATTTAGCCTACCCAATTCACCTGTACCGCATGTTTTTGGACTCTGGGGGAAACCGGAGCACCCGGAGGAAACCCACACGAACGCAGGGAGAACATGCAAACTCCACACAGAAACGCCAACCGACCCAGCCGAGGCTCGAACTGGCGACCTTCTTGCTGTGAGGTGACAGCACTACCTACTGCGCCACTGCGTTGCCCCTCATTGTGAAAATATACCCCCGTAAACATTTCTGGAGAGCGCAAATTTTTTAGCCAGAGCTTTGTATGGGGTTGGGGGTTTGGGGGTGTCCATGCCATCCCTAGCAGCATTGGCCATATTGCCCATGCATAAATCCCCCACTGCAGAGAGGAGTTAACTGCAATGATGGGGTTCAAGTCTGGTGAGGAATGGTTCCTTGTGGTAAGATCTGAAAATGTGGTAAAAAAAAATCAGGCGGCTGAGAGGATTTTTCTTTTTCTGGGTTAAAAATCTTTTTCGAATGGCGCTCAGGAGAGAAATTTGAGATCTGAAAAAGCATACACTATGGCCTCTGGTGGATTCACGAAAACAAAAACTGCAAAACAATTTACCTCCTAGGACATATTTTGCGCTCCCCAGAAAATATATTTAGGGGTACGTATCAATAATGAGCCTGGGTTGCATTAACAAGATTGACTTGTTGTATTTTTTTTTTTTTTTTTTAATAAAATTTTAATATTGGTCATTTATTATTGTATGTCAAACCACACAAAACAATTATCATCTGATCAGTTTGGGCAGAATTTGAATATTATTGCATTCCTCATTTTCACTGAAATGTGGCAGATGGTCAAGTGACTTATAGTGATCTTGAGGATGTTATAACTGTCTCTGGGATGATTTTGATTCCTAATTTTGGCCACAACCTTTTCTGTGTTTCAGCAAATTGGATTTTTTGGTGACACTTATTTTGGAAAAATGCCTTGAAAACCCAACAATACACTCTGGGTATTGGGTATAACAGAAAAACCTACAATTATTACCTCTTCCCAACAGGGAAAACTGTTTTATGTAGAACGCATAATTACTGTACAGACCTCCTAGTTTTTCACAAATTTTGTGCGAATTTATTTATTTATTTTTTTATAAAATTGACTGATTTCGTGGTGGATTATTATATTATATTATATTATATTATATTATATTATATTATATTATATTATATTATATTATATTATATTATATTATATTATATTATATTATATTATATTTATTATATTATATTTATTATAATAGAATAATTAATATATATATTATATATATAATATATTAATTATTATTTACCATAGCCTACTATGTTAGGTGTGCAATGTGATACAATGACACAAATCATAAAAAGCTTCTTTATTTTGGTCTCTAGTCAATACAAGATCTAAAACTATAGGGATTAGGCCAAAGAAAGGTTGTAAACTTTTATTTTCATCCATGATCTTACTTTCTCCCTGATTTCACACCACGGAGCATGTGTGTATGCAACATCTAAAAGTCATGTAAAGTAATTTGCAAATTAATTAATGTTGGGAATTGGATGTTTAATTAGTTTATTTACATTTTTTGTTATTATTTTGCGTTTAAATTATGAATTTTGCAGGATCACAAGAATCTGATACTTTTTTTGATTTTGCGTTGGTTTTAGCGATCGCAAAAGACCAGGGGGTCTGCTGTATATGGTGTAATGGCTTTGCAATCAAAACAATGTTGTTATAATGATAGTCAAAAGGACAAAAACAGACATGAAAATAATGAAAGGTAGTAAATTTGAGCAATAAACAAGGATTAAAATAACTTTAATATACTTAATCTGTTTTTAAATTATGAATATTCCATTTTTATTTCATATAATGAAATATTTTCCCATTTTTTTCTCAGCACTTGTTGTCATATCACCTATTAATACTGTTAATGCAGTGTGCTCAGTTATTTTATTTATATATATTTTTTCCACAAATGCAACTCAATTCAAGAACATTCGTTCAACAACAGACCATTTTGAAATGTTAATCAGGCAAACACACTAATGGCCGTTTGCTAATGGTCATTTAATACACACTAGCCCTGTTTAAGAGTCTGTCTAATAGGCTGAATCGAGCGTTCAGGGGAAACTCTCTACAGCTGGAGTGAACCTGCTGTGCTCTTAAAAGGCAAAGTGAAGGGGAAGGAGAGACTGTCTATAAAACATGAAAGAAATGACCTCAAAACAAAGCAGCACTTTCCCATCACTCTTTCCTCCCAGAGGACACAATCTCTCTTAGTTTGCCCTTAAGCCTGAGAGTTTCTGCGCTCAGCGGCCCTGCGAGATTGACAGAAATGGAGAATGAGCAAGAGAATGATATTAAACATGCTATTCCAACTCATTACTTTACATTCATGCGCTTGGCAGGCACTTTTATCCAAAGCGACTTGCAATGTATCCAAAATGGAGCTCGAAGTTGGCTCTTTTTTTCCTAAGCATTCAAACCCATGACCTTGCTGGTACCATCAGTTTTCACCCATTAACATTTTGGCTTCTCATAATGTACGTACATACTGCTTATGTTTAAATTAAATCAGGCTAATTCCAGCGCATCTTTCGAGAGATGTTCCTTAATACTGTACATAGCATAACCCAGTTAATGCCTCTAGTTATGACACACGGGGTCAAAGGCCAAGCGAAATCCTTTAGGATAATCCTGCCGACGTTTAGAGCAAATACCGCCACAAACATGCACACTATACGCTCGCGGCATTAAAATGAAGCAGTGGTACACACTTGCACAGACAGCATGAATTAAAAATAATAAAGAAGCCTCCTCCTCTGAAGCCCTCCCCCCTTCAATTTATTCATCAGGATGCAAGGACAAGATGTAATTTAGATTCTCTCGCAGCTCTAATGAGGATGAGAGAGAGAGAGAGCTATTTTGTTTATCAGTGCAATGAGGGGTGCTGGGCTGGAAAAACCTCATCCCCATGCAAAGAGCCTAACAGCAAGGTTATATAAGAACGGCTTGGGAGTTTCTCCGGCACTTCTTTGTGTAGAAAAAAAATACTTTTTAACATTTAATGCTGCATAAGGCATAATTTAAACCTGCCGTGCAAAGTTTCTGAAGACGGTTTTCCCTGATAAAAGGTTTTTTTTTCTTTCTTCCTGTTGCTTCATCCTTGTGATTGAACAATATGGATTTTTCAATCGTTATTGGCTTCTGATCTGGATGTGCACATATTTATCATGCCCGGCTCAAATTAATGTGCATATATACAGTTTAATCAATAGCAGAGAGCTTTATAATCAGATTTAAGGATTTGTAAATCCTGTACATACAGCATTACATTAAAATTGCAGATCAAATTCATTCATTTATTTGTTTTCCTTCAGCTTAGTCCCTTTATTCATCAGGGATTTCTACAGCGATATGAACCGCCAACTTATCCAGCAAATGTTTTACACAGCAACCCAGTACTAGGAAACAACCATACACAATCATACACACATACACTAGGCCAATTTAGTTGTTAGTTTATTCAGTTCACCTGTACCGCATGTCTTTGGACTGTGGGGAAAACTGGAGGAAACCCACGAAAACACGAGAAGCACATGCAAACTCCACACAGAAATGCCAACTGACCTAGCCGAGACTCGAACCAGCAACCTTCTTGCAGTGAGGCGACAGTGTTAACTGAACCATCGTGTCGCCCTGCAGATCAAATTATTTGTGATTATTTAAATAACATAATAATAATATGTTTGTGTATGTGTGTGTGTGTGTGCTAGTTTCGGTCTGTTTCTGAAGCTTAAGTACTAGAACAGGGGTCACCAATCTCGGTCCTGGAGGGCCGGTGTCCCTGCAGGGTTTAGCTCCAGCTTGCCTCAACACACCTGCCTGGATGTTTCAAGTATACCTAGTAAGACCTTGATTAGCTTGTTCAGGTGTGTTTGATTAGGGTTGGAGCTAAAATCTGCAGGACACCGGCCCTCCAGGAACAAGTTTGGTGACCCCTGTACTAGAACATGACATTAGGAGTGTAAAAAATGAATTGGCAAGTCTAAACCAAAAGTACATTTTAGTGCGTCATGCATTTTTTTTGTGTAAAATATGTTAAATATTCATTTTATATCTATTTTAGGACTGTTGGCTGCTATAAAGCATGAAATTATCAAGTTGACTTGTGAACATCAAATTCATAAACATCTAGGGTCGCATATTAAGCTGTAAAATGATTGTAACAAACAAGAAAGTAGTGGGGTGCTTGAATGATATACAGTAAATATATACAGTGGATGAGGTTGTTTTGAGAACTTGTGTATCAAAAACAAAGCTGCTCAGTTATTGACCTTATTTTTCACTTAAGAGCGGGTGCATTGTGTCGAGCCTTCTGGTCTCATTCACTTTCATTGATTTTTAGCCAGAGGCAACAGATCGCTGCTTCTAGATGTCGCAACTGACATTCCTTCATTCATTGTTTTTTCGGCTTAGTCCCGTTATTAGTCTATGGTCGCCACAGCGAAATGAACCGGCAAATTATCCAGCATATGTTTTACACAGTGGATGCCCTTCCAGCTGCAACCCATCACTGGGAAACACTATACACTCATTAATTCAGACATACACTATGGACAGTTTAGCTCACCAAATTCACCTACAGTGGATGTCTTTGGAGGAAACCCACGGGAACAGGGGGAGAACATGCAAACTCCACACAGAAATGCCAACTGACCCAGCCGAGGCTCGAACCAGCGACATTCTTGCTGTGAGGCAATCGTGCTACCCACTGCGCCACCGTGATGCTCTGCAAACGGACATTTCTGATGTTATTTGTATCTCAATTTTAATTTATTGTGATGAACACACTGGTTTATTGTCTGACCATTTGCTATCATTTGTTATTCCTAGTCATCTTTCCCATTAGCATATTACAGTAAATGGTTCTAAGACAATCACAGAAAAGGGCTTATTAAGGTAAATAATCAGGACATTTTTATGCATCACGCCGAGGTAAAGTGTCATATCTGAACACACAAGCAGTCATAAGTGTCAATTTTTGGAAATTAGCATTTATACATCATCTGAAAGCTGAATAAATAAACTTTCCATTGATGTGTAGTTTTTTAGGATAAAAAAATATGCAACTATTTAAAAAAAAAATAGGATTCAAATGTTTTTTTTTTATTGTATGAAATTGCCTTTAACATTGTTTAAATGAAGTTCTTAGCAATGCATATCAATAACAAAAAATAAGCTTTGATATACTTACAGTATGAAATTTACCAAATACTGTGCTCAGCATAATTGAGCACATCCCAGTTTGAAAATGCATTTCTTAGTGAATATAGGCAAAGTATTTTGGTGCATTTAAACAAAACAGATTTATTAAACAGATATATTTATTTAAAAAATATTTTAGTCACCAAACATATTTAGAAATTGAAAGACAATACAATTAAATTCAACCAAAATATTACAAAAAAAATTTACAACCTACAAAATTTCAACTAAATTTTTCTAATTTTTTGCTTCTCTTGAATTTTCCTCTTTTTAAATTTGTATTTAATATTTTCCTATAACATATCAATTTGGCTGTACTAGTTTTTGGACCGTTATCGTAAGTAATTTAGTTAGATAAGCTCCAGATTTGGCTATAGTACTGACTAATCTAATGTATATGCACAAATATAATATTGTATACTGTAGCTTTCAATTAAAAACATGAATTTATATATGCTGAGCACTGTATCTTCATAAAACATGATTTTTGCTTAATATCCTTTTCATAAATAACAATATCCTTAATTATCCATATTTATTTATATTTAATTCATCCTTAATTATCCAATATCCTATCCATATTTGCTAAAAAATAAAAATCCATCGCTTTAAGACTGTTTAAGGACGTTGTGGTGACCCTGAGTATAACAGTATTCCAACTCTCAGAGGTATTTGCCATTTTATTTTGAGATATTTTGCCATTTATTTGTAATATTTTCCCTAAAGCCTGAAACATACTCTTGGCGTTCATGTGAATGTAAGCACATAATAACACATCCAAAGTAATGACACAGATATTTGAAGGGAACTTCATCACCTCGCCCCCTTAAGGGTTTGTTATCACGACAATAATACAGGAACGTGTGTGAAGTACAGTGTGTGTGTATACGTTCCGACAAAACGTGCACCTTCAAAAGATTGTAAGTCATTTTGGATAAAACCGACTGCTGAAATCATTAATATAATTTAATGTAAGTATCCGTGGGAATATGCGTCTATTTTAATACCTTGGTGTTGTATGTTTTTGGCCTGAGGGTGTTCTTTTTTTTTTCTCTCCCGCTCTCACATTTTCAGCCCACACACTTAACTGTGCGCGCAGCTTCACTGTCAAGCTTTATTGACTTGCCAATTGTAAATTAATCTCCTATCGGAAAAACATGTTGAGCCAATTTACATTCCATATTGCAATATTTAATCTCTCCAGGGCATTCCTTTGTCTTTTTCGCTCATTGTCTTTTGCATTTGTGTGTAGGTGAAGCAAATGACCGGGACGTTCAGGTTATTGAGTTGCCCATCGTGGACAGTCTTCACCCTCGTCCACCTTACCTGCCCCTGGCCATCCCGGAAGATCTCGCAGACCGGCTTCAGAGGCTACACGGAGACCCTCCTGTGTGGTGGGTGTCTCAGTTCGTCAAGTACCTGATCCGCCCTCAGGCATGGCTCATGAAGGAAATGCAGGAGGTCACCACCAAACTGGGCTTCAAGCATCCTATTATAGGGTAAGACATTACACATACAGACATGATACAGGGCAGTCCAAAGCAGTCAGACAGCTACATATTTCATTGTTTTTGTTAGTAGACCTAATACCTAGGAGTTGAATACACAGTGCAATCCAAACCAGTTAGATGACTACATGTCTCACAGTTTTTTGTTAGTAGACCTAAGACCAAGTTTAATAGATATTACTAAGATAAAATATATATAGTATTTCTAGTAAACATCTTAGAGGTTGGTATAACTATAAAATAGATGTTATTTAGGCTGTGGTTCCCAAAACACACACACAAAAAAAAGAATAGACCCACACGCAGATTTGTATACATGCTTTATGAGGACTTTCCATAGGTGTAATGTATTTTATACTGTAAAATTGCTTATTATATGGACTTTCCCTACCCCTACTCCTAAACCGAACTCTCACAGAACATTTTGCACCCACTTTGAATGTTATCACTCGATTGAATGGGGGTTATCAGTGGTTATCAGCTGATAGATATGGGCCAGTAGGGGCCTTCTGCGCCTACTGGTAGGCTCAAAAGGCTGTTATCATCCATTCACATGGTTAATCAGCTATACTAATAGAGAAGATTCCAGATCAAGATCTGTTTTTACATTGCTGTGATGGTTGGGTTTAGGGTTGGGGTAGGGGTAGACGTTAATAAAATACAATTAATGGGAAATTTAATAAATAATATAAATAATTCTCGTTAACTTCCAGCCACAGCCATATGTGATTTATAGCTGATTAACCATGTGGTTGGATGATAACAGCCTTCTGAGCCCACCAGTTGGCACTGAAGGCCCCTACTGGCCCATTTCTATTAGCTGATAACCACTGGTAATGCCCATTCAATCGAGATGGATCCAAGTGCAAGTGACCAAATTTGCCCACTGGCCTCTATCCATCATGGCATCCTAACCATCACCATATCATAATTGCCTTCATCACTCCACCAATCAGCTGGTGGGTGGTGTGCAGTCTGGTGGAATATGGCTGCCACTACGTCATCCAGGTAGATGCTGCACACTGGTGCTGGATGAGGAGATTTCCCCCTTCCCCCCAAAAATGTGTAAAGTGCTTTGAGTGTCCAGAAATGTGCTTTATAAATTAAATGAATTATTATTATTATTATTATTATTATTATTAATGTGAATTTAATTAATATTATTATTGTTATTATTAAGTGAAGTCTTTATTAAGACCAGAGGTCGTAGATGAATAGGTGTAAGAAAGAGCTCCACCGAAAACAGCTCACTAGTAGCCGAACGACATACCAGAAACGTGAGCCGATAAGTCCCGAAGACACAAGACCAGGTAGAACAGCTCGGGAACAGGTAATCCTGCGCAACACCAAAGAGAGTCCTGACAAGACACGCAAGCAGCGTGAACAAACAATAACGAACTGACAAAGAAACGCCACTCAGATATAGGCTCAGTAACTAACAACAGCTGAAGCGGCTAATCAGAACAGCTGATGGGGTTGAATTAATTAATAAAACCACACAACCACAACCACACAGAGACATACAAAAACAAACGCATGTGGTGGTAAGCAAAACATAACCATGTGACAACAACACTGACAACCACAGAAAGTGCTCACAAACCTACAACCATGTCTTTATACAATTTTTTAGTTGTAAAACTCAAACATTTTGCGTGATGCAACATCCTTCAGTCATTTTCCTTCGGCTTAGTCGCTTTAGTAATCAGGGGTCGCCACAGCGGAATGAACCGCCAACTATTCCAGCATATGTTTTACGCAGCAAATGCCCTTCCAGCTACAGCCCAGCACTGGGAAACACCCATACACTCTCACACACACTCATACACTACTTACAATTTAGCTTATTCAATTCACCTATAGCGCATGTGTTTGGACTGTGGGGGAAATGGTAGAACCCGGAGGAAACCCACGTGAACAAGGGGAGGACATGCAAACTCCACACAGAAACGCCAGATGACCCAGCCAGGGCTTGAACCACCGACCTTCTTCCTGTGAGGCGATCGTGCTTACCACTGCGCCACTGTACCGCAAAGTTGCAACTTAACTAGGTTAATTAGGTTAACTAGGCAAATTAGTTTAAAAAGGAAAGTCTTTAGACAACAGTGGTTTATTCTGTAGTCCATGTTTCTCAACCACGTTCCTGGAGGACCACCAGCTCTGCACATTTTCCATGTCTTCTTCACCAAACACACCTGATTCAGATCATTAGCTTATTAGCAGAGACTGGAAGACCTGTAATGGGTGTGACAGACAAAAGAGATATCCAAAACATGCAGTGCTGGTGGTTTTCCAGGAATGTGGTTGAGAAACACTGCTGTAGTGTAATTATATTGGAGCTAATATTGACCTTAAATGTTATTTAAAAACATGTTAAAAAATTCTTTTATTCCAGGCAAACTACAAGAAATAAGAATTTCCCCAAAAGAAAAAAACATATAATAGGAAATACAATATAAAAATTGCCTTGCTCTGTTAAAAATCACCTGGGAAATATTTGATAAATATTAAAAATAAACATTATTAATTGTATATATAGTAGAGAAAGGGAAAGTTATTTTAATTGGAGATGTTTAATGTGATACTGATCACTTTTTTTATTATATATAAATATAATTCAGTCAGTACAATTCCAACGGTGGAAATAGTATAGCAGAAATAAGCCAACATATGTGGTTAAAGCTATGATGTAAACCTCAGACTGAGGAAGCACAGGTTTTGAATGCATTTATGTATGAAAGAGTGCGGGAAGGAGAGAAGGAGAGAAACCCTTTCACACCATCCACCAACCACTGCTCCGACAATCAATCTCCACTTACACCCACTTTGCTCTCTTCTGGGAGCTCAAGCATCACAGCCATCTTTCTGTCTCTATCTCTCTCACACACACACTGTCCTTTCTTTCCATGTCATCTTTTTATTCAGCCGCACATCCTTGCACTCACACATAGACACATAATAGTTGGCATTTTCAGAAAATCGGCACCCCAAAGCGTAAAACCTTTAAACATCCGTTCAAAAATCGAGAGAAATTGTATTCTGCAGCTCTGTATTTTTTCCTGTTCTTTGTTGACCTTGAATCCCTTTCTCATATGGACACACACAATCAGCCTGACCCAGGTATTGCTCCTCTCTCCAGGGTGCATGTGCGCCGGACAGATAAGGTAGGGACGGAGGCAGCTTTCCACCCCATAGAAGAGTACATGGTGCATGTGGAGGATCACTACCAGAGTCTGGCACAACGCATGCATGTGGACAAGAAACGGGTTTACCTCGCCACTGATGACCCCTCACTACTGCAAGAAGCCAAGACCAAGTGAGTACAGTTCATCTAATCTGGCTTATCCCAATTCAGCTGATCTTGTTTTAAAGCACAGGTGTCAAATCTGGTTCCTGGAGGACTGCAACTCTGCTCAGTTTAGTTTTAACCATGCTTCAACACACTTACCTGTAGGTTTCAAACAAGCCTGAAGTGCTCAATTATTTTTGATCAGGTGTGTTTAATTTGGGTTAAAAAATAGGGTTTTCAAAAATGAAAATCACCTCATCATTTACTCTCCCTCATGAGGTTTTAAACCATACGAGTTCTGTTGAACACAAAAGAAGATGTCTTGAAAAATGCTGATTGCTGGCATTCATCAACATCCATAGTAGTGTAATGGAGGCCAGCTAGTGAAGGGCTGTGCAGGTAAACCGTTAGAGGACATGGTCTTTAGCCTCCTTTTTAAAGCAACCGACTCCCATTCATAGAATCGCCAGTTCGATCCCAGCTTAGACCGGGTTGGGTGCAGTAGGACCGGTAAGTTACACGTGGGGGCTCGTCCGGGATTGGAATGAGAAATGTAACAAAGGCCAGTTATAATGCTATACATGTAAACCTCTGCTGACATTTAAAGGTGCTTTAGCGACAGACGCTAGAGGCCATGGTCTTTAGCCTTTTTGTTAGAGCAACCGACTCCTATACGAAGATCAGCTCAGAGCAGTAGGTTATACGTGGGGGCTCATCAACGAAGGGATTGAGGTTTAGTGGGGTAGATGTAACAGAGGCCAGTTAGAGAAGTGCTATGCAAGTAAACCTCACTCCTCTGACCTCTAAAGGTGCTCTAGCAACAGACGCTAGAGGCCATGGACTTTAGCCTCCTTGTTAGAGCAACCGACTCCCATTCAAAGAATCGCCAGTTCAATCCCAGCTTAGACAGGGTTGGGTGCAGCAGGACCGGTGAGTTACATGTGGGGGCTCGTCTGGGATGGAAGTGAGGTTTGGGGGATGAGTGTAACGGAGGCCAGCTAGTGAAGTGTTATGCAGGTAAACCTCACTCCTCTGACCTCTAAAGGTACTCTAGCGACAGATGCCAGAGGCCATGGTCTTCAGCCTCCTATAGAGCAATCGACTCCCATACAAAGGTTCGTTGGTTCAATTCCAGCTCACACTGGGTTGGGTGCAGTAGGAAAAATAAAATCACAACAGAAGTCCCAATGGCTCACAGCAAGCACCATTTTACAAAATATCTTCTTTTGTGTTGAACAGAAGAAAGATACTCAAATTGGTTTGGAACTAGTGAAAGTTGAGTAAATGATAACAGAATTAAAAATTTTGGTGAAATATGTTGTTTAAAGTAAAAAAAAAACGGTATGTTTAGGGATTTAAAATGGAAAATAAGACAAAAAGAATTGTTACGAATATATTTTAAAACGTTCTTTCAAAAATTATATTCTGTCATCGTTTACACTCTCTCATGTGTTTCAAACCAACTTATTTTTTTCTTTTGTTGATCACTAAAGAAGATATTTTCATCAACTCTACTGGTCACTACTGGTTTCCAACATTCTTCAAAATATCTTCTTTTGTGTTAATCAGAAAAAAGAACTCTTTTAAGAGAAGTAATTCATGAGTCATCTGGTTGACCTGTCTGTTTACACTTTTAATCAGCATCCTTCCCAGCATTGTCATTAAATTAAAGCCTTTGATTGGCTTATTAAAAGCCTGTTCACACCAAAGACAATATCTATAGGTTTTATTTTATGATAATAGTTAAATCCACACTACAGATTTACAGATGACACAGAAGAATGATAACTTAAGAATTACTCTTCTTAGCCTTTTTTTCAGCAGACAAACGATAAAATCATTGATGGCCAATCAGAATCTATTCACATTTATAGAGCTTCAGTGTTTAAAGTGACAGATGACACAACAGACTCACATATAGCAGCATTCACGCAACAGCCCAGCAAGCATTTTTTGTTTTTAAAGGATGTCTAATAGATGTCTAATAGACGTCTAAACATAGTCATCTTGGCCAAAACAAGGCTAAATTTGGACTGTCAGTGAAAATTTATAGACGTCTAAGAATAGGGCGAAACTAGACAAGTCATCAAATAAACAGAAATGAATGATTGCACATACAAAGTCTGTCTAATCTGTCTATTTGTTTTGAGCTATTCTTAGATGTCAATTAGATTTTCACTGACAGCCCAAGTTTAGCCTTGTTTTAGCCAAGATGTCTACTTTTAGATGTCTATTAGACGTCTATTAAACACAAAATTGTTTACTGGGAGCATTCACTTATAATAAACATAATGTTATGATCTGCTTATGTGGATGCTAGCAAAATCATCATTATACATGTCAATTATAGAGTGAACAGGCTTTAAGGTTTACTGCCAGTTGCAGTAAAGTTTGATATTAGCATGATAATATTTGCAATACTTTAATAACAAAGCAATACTTTAACAAAAATGAACAACACAAATATTGGGTAAACAATGTTTGATTAAACTGACCACTTTTTTAATACAAACAAACATTCAAATCCAGAAGAAAATTCCCAAATTTATAATGAGAGGGTATATTTTAGATTAAATTCACGACTTTAAAAGAAAGAAAAAAAGCATAAAATGATTGCAAGCACAATGATGGCCATCTTGTAGTGGTGTCTAAAAGGATTTGGGGCTCTGCATCTTTTGACTTTCACCCTCAGTAGATTCTTCTGTATATCAAGTGTACACACATTTCAAGTGCCATTTCACAAAATCCAGAGTGTAACAGAAGAAATTTGGCAGGCGGCAATTTGTTCACATTTTACACCAAATTTACCTCAGGGGTCAACTTGAGGACACTGACTAGAAAACCTTAAAAAATCATCCTTAGACAACTTGTGTTCATACACTTGTGTGAGCTCTCATTGACAGTATTTTTAAAAAAGCACTGTTATTAATATTTTGTGAACAAATATAGATTTTTTTTATTGTTTTATAGTCTAAAATATATTTAAAATATATATAAGAAAATAATTAAACATGACAATGAACAGTCGTGTATGATTTATAAAGCCATTTAGCCTAAATGCAGCACTGCATGTACACAGCCTTGATGTCATGAGCTTGCTTGAAATTATGCCTAAAAATGCGGTATAATGTAATTTACTGATGTGTGCTGACAAAAGGGCCTTTATTAACTCATGTTTGTATCATTTGTGTGTGTGTGTTTGTATACAGGTACCCTGATTATGAATTTATTAGTGATAATTCCATTTCCTGGTCGGCTGGACTACATAACCGCTACACTGAAAACTCTCTGAGAGGAGTCATCTTGGATATCCACTTCCTATCCAGGACCAACTACTTAGTGTGCACCTTTTCCTCACAGGTAAAGTTTGACCAATTTCTTGTCCATTTCTGACCTGTTGGTATCCCACATGTACATTTTGTCTGTTTCTATTCACTGAACTCTTGTGCTGTCTGAGTTGTGTGAATGTACTAGCCAAGCTCCTACTGTTTTTCTATGGGGGGTCTATTGTTCAGTTTATTTTTGTTCAAAACCTCTTTTTGGGGATTTACTTTAGAGTTTTATTTTTTCTCTCTACTACATTCAACTTTTTTATCGAGCTTCTGCTTTTATGGATAAACTCATATTGTCCACAAATACAATGCAGACTTCATGCTTGGCTTTGAAATGGCATGCTGACTTTATATTTGGTTTGGGATTTAAGTTTTAATGCCAAACATGATGTCTGGCAATAAGTAGTCTTGCAGATCCCAATTTGAATTATCAATAGAAAGTCTGGTGAATTTATTCTGGCCAGAAATCACCCACTAAAGACAGATTCACACTGTACGATTTTTGGCTGTCAGTTTTGACCGCCAAAATCAATTACACTATGATATCTGTGTATTACAAATTGCAATATTTGACTGTTTAGCGCAACATATTTAACACCAGTTGAACAATTGCATGATTTTTTGTGTGTGTGTGTGTTTGAAGCAGAGAGAAGTGCTCAATATTCCACTCTTTGCCAGTGTGCTCCACTCATAGAATATTCATATTCATACAATTTTGCCCAAATGCCACCTAGACTATTTGTCTTTCTTGTTGTAAGGAATTCATTGAATATATAGATCAAGTACAGTGGCTCGTTATATATATCACTAGCCTATAAATAAATGAGTTCATGTAAACATATTGGCATCACTATTATCAAACTCTTTCTTTACTGCTGATTTGTCTCCATTGTAGAGATCTGTAGTCATGTTGAGGACATTTTCACCCACTCGCTTTTTATTTTTACCTTTAAATTTGCAGACAAGTATGTGATACTGATGCCTATAGTCTGTTACACATCAAATCTTCTGCATAGAATAAATACAATCTGCCCTTTACAATAAACAAATCTGCCCTTTACAAAAAAATACTATAAACCCTTTGACGTAATGCTTATTTTGCACACTCAAACCAGTATATTGGAAGCAAAGCGGAGCAGAATTTTCAAAAAGGCACAGTCCAATACCACTCTGGGTTATTTGTCTTTCCTACTGTAATGAATTTCTTGAATACATAGCTCAATTACAGTTGATCTTTGTATAACATACTAGTTTATAAATAAATGTGACAACTAGAGTGGTACATTGAGTTCATGCAAACATATTGACATCAGTGTGATCAAACTCTTTCTTTACTGCTGATTTGTCACCATTGTAGAGATCTGTAGTCATGGTGAGGACATTTTCACCCACTCGCTTTTTACTTTTACCTTTAAATTTGCAGGCACGTGAGATACTGATGCCCACGGTCTGTGACACACCAAGTCTTCTGCATAGAATATATACAATCTGCCTTGTTGTGAGCAGTAACAGTATAAAACCTTAGACATATTGGTTATTTTGCACACTCAAACCAGTGGATTGGAAGCAGAGTGGAGCAGAATCTTTGGAAAGGAACAGTTCAGTCTGTTAAAATGATTATTATTTAATAAGTTCAAAATTATTTATTAACTTCCATTCTGCTCCCACTCCATAAACAAGATCTGGTCACCATCATCCAGTGTATTCAATGGAATAATTAGGTCCAAAGTCTTTGAAGGATTTGCACACTCTGACATAAAATGTCAAGGATGTCAAAGTGTCCCAAGACTTTTAACCAAGATCTGACTAGTGTCATGTTATGGAACAAGGGTACCTACTACCTTTCTGCAGAATCCTGCTCCAACATAGCTTCTGGTATTATTAAGCAGCCCTGAACATCTTGATAAATTGGTTCTGATCTGTACTTCTAGGGTTGGAACTTTAGGAGCAGGATTGGCCAGGATGTCCCTGCAGTCTGTAGCACAATGACGTACTAGATCAGGTCCAATACATCATTGACATTGTAATGGCCACTTAGGTAATGCGCATACTACTGTGACGGTTGGGTTTACGCCCGATTCCCATGGGGCTTCACCGTGGGGCTAATGCGATCGTCATAGCAGCATGAGCCAATGATATTAGTCCACAATCGGCCACTGTCTGAGCTGGGGTATTTGCATAAAGTGATCTGATTGGCTGACGCTTTCATTGGTGCTTGAAAAGTTGATAAATTCCCAACTTCTGCAGCGAGCAACGCTACTGAAGCGGCGCTGATGGACCCACAATTCAGTTTGCCAACGCTTGACGTCACCCATTCAAAGTGATTGTGTAAATGGGGCTGTAAGGGTTGTGGTAGGTGTAGACATTAATAACTGTAAGGGTTGAGTTTGGGTTTGGGGTAAATGTAGATGTTATTAACACACAATGTAATGGGTGATTTAATAGTTAATTTAATAGTCAACCACTCGCGTGCATGTCCACTACAGATTGAACCTGATCCAGTACATCAGGGGTGCTCAACCCTGTTCCTGGAGGTCTACCTACCTACAAAGTTCAACTCCAACCCTGATCAAACACACATGAACCAATTAATTAGGACCTGAACAGCACTTGATAATTACAGGTAGGTGTGTTTGATATGGGTTGCAACTGAAATCTGCAGGAATGGTGTACATCATTGAGCTAAAGGCTGCACCAAGAACACACTCGGATTGGCTACCACCCTATAGTCTTAACTGTAAAGAATCATTCAAATACTACAGGATTTCCAGCTTTACAAATGATAAGGCAAGGATAAGATTTCAAGGCAAGGCAAGCCAAAACTACTGGAAAGGCCAGCTTGTCAGATCCAAACTATTTAAATAAAACAGTGCACCAGACTGTTCTCAAGCACTCTGCGGGTACATTCTTCTAATAGTCCTTAATCTTCACTTCAGCGTTTCAAGAGGAGCACTTAACTATTGTAAAGTCCATTCATCTTTGTCAGGTGCACCTGCAAAGCCTCTCAACTCCCCTCTACCTCAACTCCCCTATACTCAGAAGATTGATCTTGAAAGCAGCTTGTGAACGTGTGTCTCTGTTTACCTTTTCCGCTGTGCACAGGTGTGTCGAGTTGCCTACGAGATCATGCAGACTCTCCACCCGGACGCCTCCTCATACTTCTACTCCCTCGACGACATCTACTACTTCGGTGGACAAAACGCCCACAACCAGATCGCTATCTACCCGCATCAACCACGCAACAGTGACGACATCCCGCTGGAGCCTGGAGACGTGATCGGTGTCGCGGGCAATCATTGGGACGGATACTCCAAGGGAATCAACCGTAAAACGGGCCGCACCGGCCTCTATCCATCTTATAAGGTCAAAGAGAAGATTGAGACAGTGAAGTATCCCACATACCCAGAAGCGGACAAACTTCTCAAGAAACCATAGAGTGAGAATAACACTTAAAAACACTCATTAAACGAGGAAACCCTGGACCACCCGGATGGGAATGCACTTTGCGTGTGTGAATGAGTGAATGTGTGTGTACGTGTGTGTGTGTGTTGTCTAGGGGTTCTTCGAAAGGGTTTTGGGACACCTTCCTAACTCTGGTGCTTGTACCTTGAGTCCCCCTGAAATGGCAATCAGGGTTGTGGAAGACAAAAAAAAAAGGATGAACTCAAGACAACAAACGGAAGGCACTGTACTGTAGGTACTTTCTAATTAATCTCCGGGTAATGAAGGGAACTAAATACGTTTATTTAAGAACACAACTTGAAGAAGTGACTTTGCGACTCCAAACCGATCATGACAAAGGAATCATAAACCCGGGTTTACTCTTGTCCTCCTATGCTCTTATACCTCCTTGTGCACAATGATGGCGTCCTTTACTCTAGCCTCACTCCACCGGTTTCTCTCATGCCATCGCTTCGCCAACTGACACTCCACATCGCACCCATGAGCTATTAATTTCCACTGCCATACTGTGCTTTTAAATGTGACTTCTGCTGTTTTTATTTTCATCGTAAAGTTTTATCAAGTGTATGTGCGCGCGCGTGTGTGTGTATGTGTGTATGAAGTGTGCGGATTGGAAAACGGTGCCTATGAGGGCGATTTACTCACTTTTGCGGAAAGAGTTTTGACTCTGGAGCCTTACGGACCAGCCTTTCCATGCGGATTTACACTCCTCCCCTCCTTTCCACATCGTGTCTTATCCACAGTCCGTCATGTTTTTTAAGAGATCATTTCATGTTATTACATTTTAAAATACGGAACCGATAAGAAAACAACACTTAATATGAAGATAATGATACTAATATTATTAATGATGTTGATGAAGAGAAAGTATAATTACGGTAACAATGACACTCGCTGTCATTATAAATTTTAGTTGATCATGAAGGAGTTGTTCATTGTTTTATGTTTGCGGGCATTGTCTCTTTGGTAAGCAGATCAAATAAACTTGATCAGCCAAACTGGGTTTCAGTCTGTACCTTATTATTGAGTATGTGTGTGTGTTTTGACTGTTCCTAAGGGACAATTGAGTTAAAGCTGACAAGAGCTCCCTTTGGAAGCAATTTAGAGTGTTAAAGGCAAAATTATTCATAATGAAAATGTTCTAATATGTGGATTAGGTTGGCCTGTAATAAATATAATTAGATTTTAAACACAATAGCTTTATTCACTATAAAATCAGCCTGAGGGTTACCCCGGGGGAATTCATAAAATCTAAAATATTAGATTTTCTTTGTTCAGTTGTTGCACCAATTAAGGCCAATTCACACTGCACTAACTTACACTGACTAACGCAAAAAGACAGTTTGTCGGGTTTTGACAAATTTCTGCTGTTATTGTTGCTTATTTTGCCAAGTCAACATGTTGATTCAGTGTTTATTGGGGCATTGAATGTGATGTACTGTAATCTGATGACTGTCAGTGTTTGTTGGCATCTGTCAGTGGAGTGAATTGCCTCTTATACAGTTCATAATTCCTCAAAAAACTATTTACTGATACTCTTTATTATTTCACTGGAGTTGGTCTAGCAATGTCTCCATTTTTTTCTGTGCGACTCTCTGATTGGTGGAATTTTCTGCAAAGCATCATGGATAATGTAGTTTTTAGTCATTATTTGTTATTAGTCACATTTATTTCGAATTATTACTAGAAAATGGGTTCAACTAAAGCGCATTCAACTGGTGTGTAAATGAAACTGTATTGAACAGCTTGCCACATCATCCAATTCTAGAGCTGCGTTGTCATTAATGATATTTTCTAATGTACTGCTATAAGCAAGACAGTTAGTAGAAACACAGTTTGGAAATTTGATTGTCTGAATGAACCTATAGCCTTTGATTGTCCTTATTGTCTGAATTGGACTCTTTGATTTAAAATATATATATATATATTTAACATTATATATAATCTAAATGACATTGCTGTCTTTAACTGAACTTTTCATTGACTTATACAGACTTATTTCATTGACATTATACATTATTTATGAAGTTTTAAAAAAAGACCCTGATATAAACAATTTCAAACAAAATCAAAGTACAAACTGAAAAGACTGAAAGGAATTTAGCTTTGAGTTCCCCAGCAGGCGTTAATATTAGGTTAGATTTAGGTCGTGACGTCAGGTGACCAAAATCCAATGTCTAGCCAGTGTCCAAGGACAACTATTTTGACCTACAATAACGACGTTGATATTTAGTTGATTTTAGGTTATGTTGGAAAGTGACCAACGTCCTAAACCAACATCATATTGACGTGAAATTCTGACATTTATTCCTCAGGTATGGCAACCAAAATCCAACGTCTGATAGACCTCATAGTTGTAACATTCACATAACGTCAAGCTGTAACATCATTAGACGTTAATATTTGGTTAATTTTAGGTTGGACATTGCACATTGACATCGGCCTGACATGGAGTTCTGACATCAACTCGATTTTCATTTCCAAACAAAATGCAACGTCCCTACGACATTGGGGTACAACGTCAATCTGATGTCATGTTGTCTCCTGATGTAAGGAGACAGCATTTTTTTCTTGTTTCAAAAACATCGATACTCTTTTCAGGAAATCATCCAACCATTCTGAGGTATGAAAAAAGCAATTACCTGTGCTCCACATTTGCCGACTAAAAGAAGCAAACTTGACATCCTTATTTCTATATTCGTTAAGTGGATGCAAATCTACGTTCATTTTTATAGATCAATTTTACTAGCGCATTAAACTAAAGCAACCATCGTTGTTGTGTTTATAGGTTCGCATGTTTACAACCCCGCCTACAACAGCTAGGACATGTCGAAATGTGCGATAACAGTCATCGTTATCATAGCTCATCTTATTCTAACTTACTTTTAACCTCAAAGAAGGAAAATAATTTCATTTGAAGTATATCGGCTCCTATATGTCATTAGCTACGTTTCCATCCACATTTTTGGATATGCACATAAAACAAAATGTTTGATGGAAACACCAAGATGCACATCATAAAAAAAACGTATGCGAATAAATTAATAGGATAAACGTTTTATTCGATAAGAAAATATTTGCATAAACTATGATGTACACTTGTTCAGTACACTTTTACTGAACAAATTCCAGTAGGTCATTTATTAAATAAGGAAAAGATTGACGCAGCAATCCTATCACAGCAAATTTCTATTTTTACTGTTGAAATTTGGCGCCAGTTAATCAGGAAGTGACGATTTTGTTCTCTTTGACTCGTTGAATTGAAGCACTGCTTTATTCGCACGTCTTTTATGCGGTATTCCAGTTTTGTGCATAAATTTAATTCTTATTTTTGGATGAAACATAGCTATTATGTACTTGTTTGACAAAAAGAAGATAATATGTTTCTTTCTTCTTTCAAAGGATGACACTTCTGTATAAACAGACCACATTAGCACAATATAAATTCGGTAAAAGCAGAAAGTCCCTCCATGTTAGAACAAACAAATGTGTGTTTACATGTGCCACCTGCAGGTGTTTTTGCAATTTTTGTACCATGGAGATGTGGGATTGTTCGGTTCTGTCAACAATTAATTACAATTCAGATTTATGTATGTGTGTGTGCGTCACAGCCCAAATTACAGCTGTTGGAAGTGTGTTCAGTTCCCTGTGGTGGACTAAACAGAACAGTGTTTCTCTGAGGTGTTTCTGAACACACGGGTCACACGCTGCTCTCATTAATTAAACCACAGTACACTCTGAGCAGGTATTGAACCAAATTGCCATTTACAATTATTTATTAAATTGACCAGTGAGCCGCATGCGCTTGTGAAAATAAGCTCCCTCGACCCAGCAGGATGTCACGATGTTGTTCTTGGAGGCTCTCAGAAGAATGCTGTTATCAGAGGACTGCATCTGCTGTCTGGTGCCTCATGAGTTCCTCTGTGCTTTGATTTCAGTGCTGATGAATTTGGGCCTTACTGTAAACATTGCAGATGATGTTTCTTAAAGGTGTAGTTCACATGAAATAGAATATAAAAAAAGGTTTTTAATTAGTGTGTGTGTGTGTGTGTGTGTGTGTGTGTGCGCGCGTGTCTGTCTGTGTGTGTTTAATGTTACTCCCAACAATTATGGCTTGTTTTCATTTGTAGAACTAAATAAAACAATTAATAATAGCAGTTAATAGCAGTTCACCCCAAAATTGGATAATTGCTAAAAATCTACACAGCCTTAGGCCATTAAAGATTATTCCAGCCACAATTTGATATTGGCAGATTATGTGAAACACTGAAGTAGATTTAATTGCATTTAATATGCTTTCTGTGGGCATAAATCACTGTAACACGTGGATGACAGAGACAACGTTAGGATCCAAGTGCAGGTTTATTCGGTAGTCAGGCAAGCAAGGGTCAACACAGGTGCAAACAGATGAATAAAGGCAAATCCAGAATCGTAGTCACTATAACAGGCGAGAGGTCGGAAGGCAGGCAGTGAACATGGACAAACAGACAAACTTGGCAAGGGTCAAACACGGCGAAACAAGACTAAGGAAACCGCGTTGAATTGTCACTTTACAGGTAAACAAGACTCTGCAAGGAAGTGAGTGTGTGTGTGCTGCTAAAGTAGTGTGTGTGATTAGTCCAGAAGCAGCATCAGCTGTGGGAGTCCAATCAGTGGAGATTTGGAGCATGTGTGTGTGTGTGTGTGTGGCATGACTGAATTTGTAGTTCATAAGATGTAGTCCATGTGAATGTGAGTGCTTACCAGCGACCTCTGGTGGTTAGAGATCGCTGGTAATCATGACAATCACAGATGTGGCGTTGCGTCTTTGGTCCCAACCATTCTTAAATCATGATATAGTTAAATGTAGAAGTTAAATAAAAAGTAAAATACAAAATTAATGTGTAAATGAGCAATATTACATGAGTAGCTATGCGATATGGCTGTATATCAGCAGTGGAAGGAGGCGTGCGTTGCCTTAGGCTGCATTTACACTGCATTTACTATTGACTTGATGGTCAATTCCAATTTTGTGACTGTATCTGATGATGTATCTGCTTGCATCATCTTTTAAAAGTGACTCGTATTCGACTGACTGCATTTACACTGCACACGGAAAAGGCGCAATGACCAGGAAAAAAAGAGTGAGTGCTGAGTGCTGAGTGCTGACTGACAGCTGATAATAAAAGAGCACCCTTTTCTCCGTTGCTGTATTTAATGTGTTCGCAGGGCTTCTTTTTTTTTTTTTACATTCCTTTTGACAAGTTGTTTTACTTTAGTTTATGACAGAAAGGTTATCATCTGGCCATATTCTTTTAATCTAGGCATTTTTAAACCAGTAGGCATCTTAATGTAATGTCCATGGTGTGATTTATGCACGTGATGTATGCAACAAATTAGTTTATATTGGTTACGTGGTGAATATTGCGCACTCTCGCTCTCTCGTTAAATACTAAAAGCTTTTTTAGTCCTCATAAATGAGATTTAAGGTTTGCCACTCTGCTGAAGTCTGGTCTGAAATGAAAGCATCTGACCTGACGTCATTTGCTGTGCTTTTTAATGATTCGCGACTTTCATTGACAGGTGAAAATCCGATTTTACCTGCTTACACTGCAGACACGAGGGCACAGATCCAATTCATATCAGATAAATTTCCACATGAACAAGACCTGAATCTGATTTAAGTAAATCGGAATCCATGTGATTTTTTTTCCTGTTTACATGTACATGGGCCATGTTCGATCTGTGCCACATGGGAGAAAATAATCGGAATTGAGTCCCTTGAACCATGCAGTGTAAATGCAGCCTTAGTGTCCCACCAATGATGATACACAGCCATATCGCACTGTTATGAGTGTGATATTGCAGTTTGACATGATCGTGTATATAAAAAAGAAAATCAAACACTTTCTTCCACCATTCATTTACATCTGCAGCTGATTTCAGAACAGTAGAAACCGTTGCTCATTCACCAACGTCACTTTAGAGCTATAATGTTTGAATGATTCTCTAGCGTAATGCTAAAGTGATGTCAAAACAAGTGATTTTGCTTACATTTTAAGATTATAAGCCTAAACGACATGAAATGCCATCAGTCTAGAGACATTTCCCTGTATTTCTCTGTTGCAATCAAGATATCACAATAATTAACCACAAGAAAGCCAAAGCAAAGCAAACACTACCAGAAACACTACCAGACTATGGTATAAATACAGCAGTACAATATACAAAAGAGAGAGATTTTATATGTCACTTACCTGTTTAATAATGATTTGATCAGCTGTTATTTGAATTTACACAGAGTTTTTCTCCTCTAAGGGTTTATTATGCCGTCTCTGTCGCCATCTTGTAGCAAAACATCAACCGCCTTTGCTCTGCTCAGTATGACTTCGAAATTCTAAATATTTAAAATAGGCACTATCCTCATAAATAAACTGCATAACTGCATTCTAAACAACTACATTCTCAACTAAAAAGCCTCAAAAGTACATTATGTTGTCCAACAGCTGCAACATTTGTCAAACTGTAGTGAGTTTATTGATCTGCTGACACTCTATGTGGGCAGAGTAATACAGAAGGGTGCAGGAGGCTGTACGAATGTTGCTATTGCGGAATATTGCACGGCTATCAGCCAATCAGATTCGAGAACTAGACAGAACTGTTATAAATGTAAATGTTTAAATGTAAACGTTAAATTAAAAAGTAAAATACAAAATTATTATTTATTCATTTATTCATTTTCTTTAGTCTCTATTTCGGAGGTCGCACACACACACACACACACACACACACACACACACACACACTACGGCTAATTTGGTTTATTCAATTCTGTCTACTATATAACAGTTTTCAACGAAAACAGTTTAATGAACTGCCAACTGGGTGTAAGAAAACTAAATATATATTTTTAAAAAAATAATTAGTATATATTTAGCATCATAATTAATACATAGCTATATTATTATTATATCTGTAGTAATTTAGTTTTTATATTAGATGTGTCAAGAATTTTCAACATTGAGTTTGGAGAAGAGACAAAATACTGCCATTACGAGTCTAATTCTGTTCCTTTGACTCCTAAGTAAAAAACAAAAAGGAAACATCGAACAGTGTGTGTGAACGCTGGCAAAATGTTCATTTTTGAGTGAACTATCCCTTTAACTGAACGGAATATTTACAAAACAGCAGCTGTAACTCTTTAGAAGACGGAAGATGAAGTGCTCCGATGAAGGGCAACAATTTGCTCAAGCAGGACTTGACGAATTGCCTCTTGAATAGGTTTTCTCGAATGATTAGCGTCCTGTCTGCCCGCAGCCTCAATTAACTGCCAGAGACCTCCATCTCTTCCTCTTTGTCGTTGGCATTAGTTTGCATGTTGGCTGCAGCGGCGTGTTTCTGGTCTGGGCTTTTAGCGCCGTTTTAGCAGCTGGGCTGATCTGATAGCTCGGGTGATTAAGAGGTTGCGCTGCTGCCGCGACACGCAGAGAAATTGCAGCGCCGCTCTTATCTCTTCACACGTTAAACGTCTTTAACAGCCGCTCCTCGTCTCTCCCTCTCCATCTGTCTTTTTCCGCTCGAGATGCAGGACTATAGGATAGAGATTTGAAGGGAAGAGGGTACAGTATAATTCCTTCCTAAATCAATCACAGCTCGGTTACTGAATGTCAATGCTTGCTTAAGGTAAGCCTTTCTAGGCCTGGAAGCTTACGACTAAAAAGTGGGCTTGACTTTTATCATAGTCGTTTGTCAGGTAGTGTTATTTAGGTAGAAATTTCCTGTCAGAAACATTAGCTTTTTTACAAAGTCAAACCAGGGCCGTTTCTATTTATACTTATACTGTAGTTCCCTTTTGTGCTTATAAGTGCCTGTAGGCTATACGTGTTTACACTTCACATAGATTATTGCAGTCTGTCTAAGAACTGAATTGTGGGATCATAGCCTCTGTTGGGAAACAAGAAACTGGTTTTGACCTAATTAGCTTAAAGGAACATTTGGGGTTAAATACAAGGTAAGCTCTGTCATCTAAAGCTACGGTCACACCGGGCTTTGTGTGTGCGAAATTCTGTCGTGCTGCGCTGCGAAAAGGGGTGGGATTAAACAAGCTTATTAGACATTTTAAAAAGCCAGCGATCGCTCCATGTTTTAAATTTCTGTCCAGAGAGGTCCTGTTTTGATCCTCGATTGGTCCCATGCAGCCAAGTGATGCGATTTCGCAGGTTAGAGTTCACCAAGCTTGAACTTTGCACCGCAGCAACCTGCGAAACTTCACGCATGACCCCGCGTTTCCGGTCTGACGCATTCGCGTGCATATGAATGGAAGTCTATGGGAAGAAAAGTCAAGTGTGACCGCAGCTTTATCCTCAACATGCTGTCGGTCAACAGAGAAATTAATTTCAGTTTGTTGCTTACTGTAATTCTCTTTAGTCTTGAAGTCGCCATGAAATATTGAAACATGAAAATAGACTCTTGTTATTTTTACTGTGTGTACTTCATTATTTTACACAAATTAATTTATCCCTTATAATCTTTAATCAAATACCATAACCTTCCCTTCCCCCACAAAAGTTCTGGCCATTTCTGCTCACATGGAATGCCTTTAGGGCAGGGCTATCAGTGCATCTCTTGTTTTGTCCATTCATCAATCATGTTTAATTTTGTCAATCCCTTTTCATTTTCTTTTTCTTTATTTTATTTTTTCTATAAGTCTGGAGTTATTTCTACCTAATTGTATTTAAACATATTGTAAATTAAAGTTAAGTTAAATTCAATTAATACATTTCAATAGTTAAAGTTAGAACATTTGTTTTGTGTTGTTTAAAAAGTTTGTCTGTACACATTTTTTTATTATTTTCCTTAATTGTCAGTCTATCCTTTAAATGGCATTTTTGTTTTAAATAGAAGACACATCATCTGTAATTTGTAGAACAAAACTAAAATAGCTTTTTACTAATCTAATTCCTATCTAATTCATTTTATTAAGCTAATAAACTTCGAAATATTCAAATTTTATTTTATTAAAGTTTTTATTTATTTATCTTTGTTATTCATATTATATTTTTTCTTTAAAAACTTGTAACTTTTGTAAGTTGGAAATATCTTTACAGCGATTCTGAATGTAAACATTTAGACACCATCCATGTGCTGATAGAGCTGTTTACAACCCAGGCTCATTCTTAAAACATGTGTCCCAGTAGCTACATTTTTTTAGCAGTTTTTGTTTTCATGAATCCACCAGAGGCCGCTGTGTACGCTTTTTCAGATCTCAAATTTGGTGCCTGTTGTTATCGGATAATCAACCAAAGTCTGCTGTCGACTGACTGACCGATCAACTGACCCACCCTCCTCCTTCCCTAAACCCAACCGATAGCGCTTTTTGTAAAAGCACCATTTGACCCACCCACCCACTTCCATAAATCCAACCGACAGTTTTAAAAAGCAATCCAGAAAAAAAAAGCCCTCGTCTGATTTTTACCATATTTTCAGATTTTACCACAATCTCACCCTGTTATTTACTTATTTATTTATTTTTTTTGTATTTGTCTTGGTAAGAGCGAAAATGAATGGCGTCATACCGCCCTGTAGCATTTGTTGTAATTTGAAATGCAGCCATACATTCCTCTGGTTACATAATTCGCGACCTCCAGAAATGTTAATAGGGCTACGTTATCAGAATGGGCCTATGTTAGATGTTTACATATGAATGTAATTTTCCAGTCTGATCTCACGAGGAAACGTGACTTTGTCACTTTGTCAAACTCTTTGTCAGTTTAGTGGCTAATTTTTACGAATTTTTATGAGTTTAGTTCTATGAAAATGTACTATTTTAAAAAGAAGGCGTGGCACCCATCCCCGCCCCTAATCCAACTGTCATTGGGGGATAAGCAAATCGTAATAAATTATACGAATAAGATCAGACAAATTCATACGAATTAGCCATTAAATCAAAAAGTTACGAACTGCTGTGAGATTGTATTGAATTTTCAGTGTCTTCTAGTTCTCACTCAGTAACACACACACAAGTCTGTTAGTTTAAATGAAAAATCAACCCCACATAAAAGTTTCCGAAATCGAAGAAACACCCCACTATATTTGTAATTATTGTCATCTATGAAGTAATTAGTTCAGTCTTCAATACAATCCAGCAATGCATTCTTGTTTCACAGGCCTGTACATGAAAGGCTTTCGTGCTTTTTTAGACACAACCCCTTTGTAAACCACTCCTAAATTGACCTTCATTATAAATATGAAGCAGATTAGAGTTTCTTTGACGCATCTCGAAATGATGTCAGTGACCCTAGCAGCTTTTAAATGGCAAAACTTCCCCTTTCGCTTTCTCTCCGCGACTGCCGGCGAGTCGTATGGATGCTTTGAGATGACAAATGACTTCGTCAGCTCCGTAAATGAGAAATCACTGAACCACATCAGACAGCAGATGGAATCCGTTACTTTAAAAGCTTTTTGGAGGATTCTGCATTGAAAAGAAGTAATTGTCTGTCATTTGTGTTGTCATTAAACAGACTGTGTATGCTAGTGTGTGCGCAACAGTATGCAGGGAGACATGGATCTGTGTTTTTTCCTCCATTCATTCAAGTGTTCATCCAATATTCTATCTTTATAAACTGTTTTACTTCCCTGGCAATGCTGCTCTACGCATGAGACACTTAAATTTTTTTTAAGTGGACACAAGGGGGTCATATTGTATACATCTATTTCTGTGTGTGGGTGTGTGTGTGCAAACTGTCTGACAGCTTAAGCAGTTGCTTAAGCTCTGAGGACTGTCACCATCGAGCAGTAGTCTCAAACTCAGTTCCAGTTTAGCTCCAACCAGCTCCAACTCACACCTATTTGGACGTTTCTCGTAATCTTAAAAAGACCTTGATTAGCTGGATCAGGTTTGTTTAATTAGGGTTGGAGCGAAACTGTGTAGAGCTGTTGCCCTCCAGGAACTGAGTGTGATACCAATGCCCCAGAGCCTTCCAGAGTGCATGAGCAGGTGTGAGAGCCGACAACATCGTGTATTCAAGCAGGGCTAATTTTGGAGTTTAAGAGCATGGAATAGAGGCTCATTTGCCATCGGGGTGAAACTGTGTTTTCGAGTATTTTTTATAACATTGATGATGTGGCTGAAGACCCACTTCCTGTCCATTCTGGTTCCACCCATTTAAAAGATCTTCTAAGACTCCACAGACCTTTCCCATCTAGTGTTGTCATGATACGGGAATTTCAGTACAGAAATTTTTAATACGTCCATTTCCCGCTAACCATTGTGCGCTGTTGAGTGCCACTTTAACGCCACTGATTGGCCATTGTGTTCACGTGCTCAACAGAAATGACTGTGATTGGCCTTGAAGGTCATCAGTTCACCATTCTACACCGCTGTCCACCGAGTGCAAACAGATTTAAAGGGACACTGGAGTGTTTCAAAGCCGCATCGACCAGTTGAGCGCATGAACTGTATCTGTGTTTGCACTCGGTGAACTGATGGCCTTCACGACCAATCACAGTCATTTCTGTTAAGCATGTGAACACGATTGCCAATCAGCAGTGTTTAAGTATGCGCTCAACAGTGGTCAAATGTTAAAGGGCACCTATGGTAAAAAATCTACTTTTCAAGCTGTTTGGACAGACATGTGTGTAGGTATGGTGTATAGACCATCATATTGGGGTGATATAAGCACACCCAGTGCTTTTTTTTTTTAATTTAACAACATAAAAAACGGTGGACCAATTGGAGCGTTTTTCAGATCGACCGCAACTTTACGTAGGAGTGCGGTCCCCCCGCCCACCAATATTGATTGACAGGCGCGTCATCATATCTTCAGTTTGTTGATTCACGTCCGCCATTTTCAGCGTGAGTCGAAGCGATATCAGTAAAGGAACGCGCTAGCTCTATTTTTTGATGCAAGGCTCATTGGGCTCAACACAAGAGCAATATTCTCCACATTATCGCTCTAATTGGAATTATTGGTTGTATCTTTAGGTAGGTTTGCAAACATGTGTACTTCTCATTGAGTCTACCTTATACTTCAGCCGTTTGCATTTCTCGTGATCACAGAAGCTCCCTGTGATCTTAACTAGGTGCTGCTGTACCTGACGCAGCGCCATGCATTTTAGAATTCTAAACATAGGCTTCTATCAGGGTACACACAACTGCGCTTCAAGTTGGCGGTTGGGCGCCACGGACAGCCGCTGACTTGAAGCGACGTTGTTTGTACCCTGATAGAAACCTATGTTTAGAATGCTAAAATGCGTGGCGTGACGATTCGGGACACTTCATGTTTCTGCCGCGCCACAGAGAGTGTCTGGTGTGCCGTGTCGCAGCTTCGAGCGACGCATCCAGTGCCTCAGTCAAAGTTAATTCAGTGTGCGTGGTTATTAGTCTCGGTGTACAAGCTCGGTACTTGAAACTAGCACACAGTTGGCTGTAAAACTGTACAAAGACACAAATGATTTTGTACTCTCTGCTTGGTCTGTGTCCGAGTTGTCTATGTACGACTGAATGGTGATCCTCTCACTCCTGCTCCTTCTCTCAGTCGGCCTGTCTGACTCTGTTGCAAACACAGAGCGGGTGAGCTCATGACCCCACCCCCTTGTTACATTGGACGAGAAGCCGAAACTAATCTACATGTGAAGCAACACACCCATAAATCAGCGAACTGTGGACACGCCCCCAACATGACACTTTTTAACACATTATAATAAAAACATCTGAATTGTGTTTTAAACTGAACCTAAACTGACACACTCAGAAGAACCATAATATTAATATTAAATCATAAAAAAGAGGTAAACTATGTGCCCTTTAAAGGTGCAGTAGGTGATTGTCTTCAGAAACATTTTTGTTGTTCTGGTTGAAAGTCTCTTCACATTCCAATAGTACTGATTAAAGTAAATGATCTAAATGTATTTATATGTATTTTTATATTCTGGGTAAGGCATAAAACTAACAAATGTCCAATTAAATATTTTCGGGCTGATAATTCCTATAATTCTGATAAGTAGCCCAAACTGTCAACATATGTAGATTTGTACATCTGCACACCCGTTTACACAGATTTACGTTTGCGCGTTCACGCCGGCCGTGGTCACATAGACACAAGTTAGTGACAGTGGTAAAAACAAATGTTGAATCAAAACTTTTTAAAATCCTGAAATAATATTGGAGTTACTTTTGCACGCTGGAGAAAGGACGACACCATGGCTAAAGTTTTTCTTTTAGGCAGGTAATGTTCTGTTTTAAAACTATTTTAGTCACGCAAAGCTGATGTAGGTTTTGGTGTTACAGATGGGTTATATGCACAGAAGTGAGCGTTGTTAAGCCACACACAGGCGAAAGGCGAAAGATTGATGTGCGAAAGATTGATGTGACTATTTTCAATTTCATAAGAGACCTTTTACAGCATCGATAATGTAGATTTTTATTTAGTTTAACAACAAAACACAAGTAAATAGCGCTATTCTGAGGTGAAGTTGCTTTTATATTTATGTTAGTTCATTTTTGAACAATGACAACCTGTGACGCGCTCCCTATATTGTTTACCATGCTATTATAAATACTCAGTCTGAAATAGCATGTAAGTATGGCTTAGTAATAAATGTAATTCCTGCATCCCGCCGGCCAACCACTAAGCATACAGTAGTCCCTTTAGGACAAAGCACATGAGAGAGTGAGACAAGCCATCCTCGCATGCATGAAATATTGCACATTATGACAAGTTTTGCTTGCTACACAACTGAAAATAGGCTAGATAGAATAGATTTTTTCTTCAGAATTTTTTGTTTTATTAAGTACTTTAAAGTTTTTTAACTGGCGAATGACCGTGATCTAGTGCAGTGGTTCTCAAACTGGGGGTCGCGACCCCTGCGGGGGTCACAGAATAATGTCAAGGGGTCACGAGAGTGATTTAAAAATTGTGTAATTTTCAGTGATTATAATATATATTTTTCAGTATTACAAGTGAAAGCTAATATTTTCAGATTTTTTAAAGATATCACAGATGAATTTCTAAAGTATTTAGGACACATTCACGCAGAATGTATCTTTGTACTTGAAGCGTAATGCTCAGGAACAGTTTAAAACTGTTGTCGTGTCAACTTGCTGCAGTAAACAAGCCGGCAACGCTTGTCCCGACTTAGCTCTCTTCTTATTGGCCCACTGCGCTAGACTGAATCATTCAGTCAACGCCTTCTGCATTCAGATGACAGGAGCTACAACCGCGAAAATGTAACGCGCTGAAGATGAGAGAATGAAAACAACACTGACAGATTTAGTTTTAGAAACTAGCTAAAGCTACAAATAATGGCACATCTGATTACTAATCATGTGGTGAATGTTAATCCACCATCTACACTTTTCCAAGAGTGGATAAAAGACTTCCATTGGCTTCAAGTCTGCTATGAATATAACTAAAGCATTCACTGTAAAGTCTGTGGGCCGGAATTTTCAGGTAACTGTTTGCCACATCGACACATTTTAAGCACGAGAGGTTCTGTTTAATCCTTTATTTAATCGCCAGATGCTGTCAGTCGTGCAAGTGGCAGCTATATGTAAAATTTAATACCACGTACACCATCACAAAAGGGCTTGCACCGACTAAGATTAAACTAATATTGCAGCTCATGAAAAGACCGGTATTGCTATTAATATGACATATGCAAATAATAAGGTATATGTCAAAAGCATCTGTGCAAAATCAGATACCATCTGTGAGAACACAGTACAGTTAACGTATTGTTAACAGATTCAGTAATGAATTCATGTCAAGCAGTGCGTGCAGGGCCGGTGAGCGGTTCATCCGTGATATCTTTTGGTCACTCAATTAAGTTATAAAAATGTATTTTCTTGTGATAACGGGATTTCATTAAGACATATTTTACTCACGCATGCATATATATATATTTTTTTGCTAGTTAGTTTTGATTAGTGTTGATTTCAAATGCAATAAATCTGTTTATAAAACTTGCAGTAACAGTGCGATAATTGGTGCCACTAAACTTTGGCTGGTGCGCCTAAATTAAAAAAGTTAGGCGCACCAGTGCTACCAAGCAAAACTGTTAATTTCAAGCCCTGTAATGTAAAGTAAATATAGCTAAAATATTGTGAACAGCTGAAAATAAGTTATTTTTATTGTTTGGATATGCTTTGGTAGTGGGGGGTCTCGCGAGTTCTTGATGATAGTACATTGGGGGTCGCTGGCTTAAAAGTTTGAGAACCACTGATCTAGTGGATTGTCTACTGTCAACTTTAAGGTGTGCATTCGCGTTATCATGATTTATCATGGTTATCATGGCGTGGCTTTGGACATAAGGGCAGGGATTGTGTTTTCAAACATATAATGCTAAATGGTTAGCATTTTATCAGTACCCACTGCACCTTTAACAGGAAATGATTTTTTTTTTTTTTATTTAGTATCGATTGGTACCGCATTTCCAGTATAGTAACAACACTATTCCCATCTCATCTTGGTTGGTCTGCTGGTTCCCACCACTGGGTCTTCTTCAATTTACTCAATAGTGCTGTGAATGCACAGCACTAGTCTTCCAGTCTCCAGCTCTGTTCTTGTAATAGAATCTTCTTGCTCCATCTCAGGTGTCCAAACCTTGACTCCACCTTCGACCTCCAGCCTTTTAACTTCACGAACGTTTTGTCTCATATATGTTATATATGCATGAGTGCAAGCATGAGCAGTGAGTTGCTGGCTGCAGTTCACTTTACGGCCACTGGCGTCACTAATCACAAATGTTTCCTATTTTTGACACAGCCACTTTAACCAATTTAACTGACACGTTTAATGTGTCATTTAATTTAGGTCGAAGGCTTTCTGAATAGGCTCAGACCAAAGAATTGTACTGTTACGTTAACACTATGAAGGCTGAGTGCTGTCTATGACCTTGCCCAGCGGATGGTGAACGAGAGAAAAGGAGAGTGTGAAAGATTTGCTACTCTCTCTGGGATTTGAGGTCATCTGCTGTAATTAAGGTGTCAATCTCTGACACTTGAATAAATATGTGGTGAAAGCAGAGAAAGAAAAAGTGTATGGAGGAACTGTGCTGCTTTTGACTGTGGAGAAAGAACGAGTTGGATAAAGAGGTAAACAAAGCTGAAAAGAATGATGGGTGAAAGAAAAGCCCTCTGTAGGAGATGTGAGATGGTCTTTATTGGATCCTGAGGGGATTTATTCCACAGTCCTCAATACACAGGGTGTAAATGCTACTGGAACAGACATTCTGAACCTCTGCTGATTTATGGTTGGTTAGTGATGCTCTATTTCAAGTAGATTTCTAGTTCCATATGGCATCAGCATACTCTGTTTAGCCTATCAAAAAACAATTGCTGATGATGTTTTTTTAGAGAGTAATGTTCTTGAGTGGCAATTGAAAGGGTGAAGGTTAAATCCATGTGTTGGTTAATTCCTGAGCTTTCACACTTGTGTGCTTGAGCAACCACTTGTCCCATTAAAACATTTAGTCACTTTAGACAAATGTGTCTATTAATTTGTCACTTTCCATTCTTTGGTATCTCTGATACCATTTTAAAGCATTAGAAACAACCATTTGTGTTAGATTAACTATTAAATGATGATCCAAATATAGGTTTGAGCCTAATTGTTCAGACATGTCGATCATTATAAAATATATTGTATACTGTATATACAGTAAGCAACAGCCATTGCACAGTCCCAGTTGACATTTTTGTTCCAGCATCCCTAAACCTCCCCATCTCTTATTCTCTCACTCTCCCTCTCACTCATAAGGTGTTCAAACTTGAAGCAAAAGTCTTGCCTTGAGCCTCCTTTATACAGTAGGTCCCATAGAATGAAAAACTGGAAATACCTAGGCATAGTTGAGTTACATAAGTTCAGTACATGAAAATGACATACGGTGTGCCCTTTGAGTGTAAAAATCCAATGAAAAACAGGCCAATCAGAGCAAAACACAGAGTCTGACATTACTCAAGGGATCATTAATATGCTCAATCATTATTTTTTCCCATTATTTTCTAAGTTTACCACAGCTTATTATATTTCCTATGTATGTGAGACTTATATTTCCTTATTTTGAAAACATTAATGTTCGAAAAAGTTCATGCAACACACACAGAGCATCTAATCCAGTGATCACAAGCTCAATAGCTGGAGGGCTGCAGCTCTGCATAGTTTAGCTGCAACCACCTCCAACTCACACCTGCTTAATATTGTAGTCTTGACCACCTTGATTATTTGGATCCGCTGTGTTCTTTTGGGATTCTAGCAAAACTGTGCAGAGCTGCGGCTCTCCAGGAATCAAGTTTGAGACCTCTAATCTGTTTACAGCTCATCAGAATACAAAATTAGAGAAAGGTAGCTTATATATTTATTCAGCACCACACCAGGTATGGTTAACCTTCTTTCTAATCTAAACAATTCTTTTGTTAGTTTAACGCAGGGGTGTCCGGGCCTGGAGGGCCGGTGTCCTGCAGATTACACCTCCAACTTGCCTCAACACACCTGCAAGGATGTTTCTAGAAAGCCTAGTAATGCCACGGTCACACTATAGCAGTTGTCTCAAACTTATTGCTGGAGGGCCACAGCTCTGCATAGTTTAGCTCCAACCACCTCCAACTAACACATGCTTAATAGTCTCTAGTAGTCTTGAACACCTTGATTAGCTGGATCAGCTGTTTTTGGTTAGGGTTAGGGCAAAGCTGCTTCCCTCCAGAAGTCCAGTTTGAGACCTACTGTATGCACTAGAGTTTTAGCATGCAAAATTCTGTCGTATGGTGCTGCTGGGATTGAACAAGATGATTAGACATTTAAAAAAGCGAGCGATTGCTTCATATTTTAAATTTCAAGAGTTCACACGTAGCTAATGATTGGTAATAGTTTGGTAGCTAGTTTGGCATGCTGTCCTGGGAGAGAGCCCTGAGCTCATGAGATCCTCGAGCCCGGGGATCCCTCCCGTTTGCAGGGCGAGAGGGGAGTTTGAGCTCAGGTAGATCTCGAGAACCCCCCCCCCCCCCCCCCCCCCCCCCCCCCCCCCCTCCTGCTGCTGCTGCTTAAGGATTGCTATGTGGGTGAGCTGCTGGTGAAACTGACTATGGTGCTGATTTGGTTTAGTCAATTTACTTATGTTATGTTTTTGGACTGTGGGAGGAAACCGAAGGACGCGGGGAAAACCCACGCAAGCACGGGGAGAACATAAACTCCACACAGAAATGCTGTCCGGCCGGGTAGAAACCTGAGCCAGAGGCATTCTTGCTGTTTGGCCACAGTGCTAGCCACTGGGCCGCCGTGCTGCCCTATAGAGGAAAAGAGGAGGAGAGGGGGTGGAAGGAGGGATTCTTCAAGACGAAGATGACTAAGGTAAGATGCTTGGTTATTTATACTGAGTTAAGAATCATCTGATTGGTAGTTTGTACATTAGCTTGACTCTGGGCCAGCCATGTCAATCATAAGCACGTGATCCTCTCGAAATTAGTTTATAAATAAACTTCACTTCTGTCCAGAGAGGCCATGTTTTGATTTTTCGATTGGTCTCATGCAGTCACGTGATGTGATTTCACAGGTCAGAGATTATCAAGCTTGAACTTTGCAACGCAGCAAACTGCAAAACATGTTGCACTTATTGCATTTCCAGTCTGCCGCATTTACATGCATGTGAATGGAAGTCTATTGGTGAAAAGTGCGGTGTGACCACGGCTTAAAAGCTTGATTAGCTAGCTCAGGTGTGTCTGATTGGGGTTGGAACCAAACTTTGCTGGACACTGGCCCTCCAGGACCGAGTTTGTCCAGTTACCTCGCCATGTACGTCAGCGGACTGTTGGAAATGGGTTGGGAATTTCAGTGTGATTAAAGTGTGGAGCTTTCCTGTTTTGTGTGAAACATACACAATAGTGTATATTGTAAAATGATATGATCAGTTCGTCATGAGAGCATATGTTTTAAGTTAATTGTAACCTATTAAGTTCATCATGTTCTAACTTAATTTTAAAAATTACACAAGCTGTTTTAAGTCTGTTTAATATAACATAGACTCAAATGACTCAAAAATGGCTTAAAAATGTAAGGCAACCAGTATTTATTTAACAGCGTAGAAATGACATTTAGCGAGTGGGCATCACGGTGAAACAAAAGGAAAATTTTGCTTTTGTGTTTTTAGTAAGTTTTGTGTGTAGACAACATAACACATTTAAACATATTTAAAGTTATTTAGACATTTTTGTTTGGTCCCTTATTTATCAGGGACTGCCAACTATTCCGCCATATGTTCTACACAGCAGATGCCCTTCCAGCCATGTACCCAACCCAGCACTGGGAAACACCCATACACTCTCTCATTCACACACATCATACACTAAGGTAGGACTGCACAATATATCGTTTCAACATCGATATCGTGTATCTGCAATAGTCGCATCACAGGAAGTGCAATGTTGGCATTTTATGTAGTAGATTATAATAGACCAGGAGCCACAGTTTAAGACACATGAGCTTTGTGGAGTAACTGCAGAGTTTGATCATAATGGAGTGAAAGTTTAAGTTTAAAGCATTCTGGCACAATATTTTGTACTATTTGAAACTTTAATACAGACACATTACATTGGATTATTTATATAATGAAGACTAAACTGTGTTATTTTTGCATTTGAGTTTTCATTTTCTGCACCCGAGTAAACCATAATGCAGAGTTTATTTCACTTCATCTTTGTTGTGTTGTATTAATCTATGCATTTATGTTTTATACATTATTCACTCCCCTACAGAATCATTCCTAATCAATTTAAATGGATGAATTTGAAATGAAGTTGTATTTAAATCGCAATATATATATCACGGTAAAACAAAATATCGCAATGTCAGAATTTCCAAGATTGTGCAACTATAAGGCCAGTTTTGTTTACCCTATTCACTTATAGCGCATGTCTTTGGACTGTGGGGGAAACCGGAGCACCTGAAGGAAACCCACGCAAACACAGGGAGAACATGCAAACTCCACACAGAAATGCCAACTGGCTCAGCTGGGACTTGAACCAGCAACCTTTTACATGTGAGGTGACAGTGCTAACCTCTGAAATGTGTAAAATATTTACCTTTTCATAAAACACCTCCTGAGACTCCACTGTACTCTCAATAGAAGTTGCTGAAACAAAAACTTTTTGTAGAGATAATTTTCCCTAATTCCCTAAATTTCAGTCCAGTTTGTTTTCTCTTTTTACCTCTCCCCAGTTTCTGTTAATTTGGGACAATAATTATCTCCTGCATCTGAAGTCATTCACACCTGTGTGTGTGAGAGACCTGCGAGGAAGCTTTGTCCTTGGATGAAAAGTGAGAATGAGTTGTATGTGACAGAGAGTGATGGGAGCAGTGGAGAGGGAATAGTCCCTTGAAAGCTTGATTTCCCAGGGTCCTCTCTGGTTCAGCTGCTGCAACTGCCGCCTGGTTAGAGCTGAATAATGAGTCTGTTAAAACCAGAGATCCAGCAGGATGGTGTGTGTGAATGGGCTCGGTGGGCAGCTGGGTGTTAGGTGTTCTAAATGAGAGGGTTTCTTCTTTATTTAATTTCCCATTTCCTTTTGTAGAATCCTTTTACGGTGTAGAACCCACTTTTACTCTCCTCCCCTGCGAGAACATCCGATCGCTCTTCTTATATCATCTCCTCAAATCAATGGAGGATAAAAATTTGTCGAATTTTGTCTTCTTCATTAAATATCTACCCAAGAGTTACAGTTCGGTCAATCCGAAGCTATAATTCAATAAGGGATATATGGCCAAAAATTATGCTCCAGCTGTATCATACAAACTCACGTGAGCTGACTCTGCTTATCTACAACTTTTTACAACCACTTTTTGTCATGAATCACAATTTATCAGTGTTTTAAAATAAATTAGCACCGACTAACATGTTCTTACACATTTTTTAATATTAGAATGTCAGATATTTCACAATATATAGTGCATCAGAAAAGTATTCATGTTTTTTTATGTTACAGTGTCTCGTAACTTCATAGATCGCTGGATCTCACTCAGAATCCTTATGGACTACAAATCCGCCAGTTCCGGACTACATTTTTACACATGCACTTCACTCACACAATACTCATTTTGACTGATTACATTTGCACCAGCTGAGGATTGTCAAAGACTGATTACACACACTCACTTTCCTTGCCGAGTCTTGTTATCTGTATAGTGACATTTCAACGCGTTCTCCTAGTCTTGGTTTCCTGTGTTTTGACCCTAGTCTCGTTTATACTTTTGTCCCTGTTCGCCGCCTGCCTTCCGACCTCTCGCCTGTGTTTATACTACGATTCTGGACTGCCTTTATACATCTGTTTGCACCTATGTTGACTATTGCTTACCTGGTTTCGAATAAACCTGCAAGTGGATCCAAACCTCAGTTGTCTGTGTCACTCCCCGTGTTACACACAGCCTTATTCCAAAATAGATTAAATTTATTTATTTCCTCAAAATTCTACACACAATACCCTATAATGACAATGTGAAAACAGATTTATGGAAAATGTTGCGAATTTGTCAAAAAATAAAACCTGAAAAATCACATGTACAGAAGTATTCACAGCCTTTGCCGTGAAGCTCTAAATTGAGCTCAGGTACATTCTGTTTCCACTGATCACTCTTGAGATGTTTCAGCAGCTTTATTGGAGTTCTCCTGTGGTAAATACAGTTGATTAGACAAGATTTGAAAAGGCATACACCTGTATATATAAGGTCCCAGGGTTGACAGTGCATGTCAAAGCACAAACCAAGCATGAAGACAAAAGAATTGTTTGTAGACCTCCGAGAGAGGATTGTCTCGAGGCACAAGGCTGGGCAAGGTTACAGAAAAATTTCTGCTGCTCTGAAAGTTCCAATGAGCACAGTGGCCTCCATCATGCCTAAGTGGAAGATGTTTGGAACCACCAGGACTCTTCCTAGAGCTAGCCAGCTATCTAAGCTGAGTGATCGGGGGAGAAGGGCCTTAGTCAGGGAGGTGATCAATAACCTGATGGACACTCTGTCTGAGCTCCAGCATTCTTCTGTAGAGAGAGGAGAACCTTACAGAAGGACAACCATCTGAGCAGCAATCCACCAATCAGGCCTGTATGGTAGAGTGGCCAAACGGAAGCCATTAGTTAGCCTGGAATTTGTCAAAAAGCATCTGAAGGTCTCTCAGACCATAAGAAACAAAATTCTCTGGTCTGATGAGACTAAAATTAAACTCTTTGGAGGTAATGTTAGGCTTTACGTTATGTTTGGAGAAAACCAGGCACTGCTCATCACCAGGTTAATACCATCCCTACAGTGAATACTATGAATACTTTCTGGATGCACTGTACATATGACATTTGCCAATATTTGCAGTAAATTATGGACTTAAAGCCCAGCGACAGCATCATTGTGAGGTTTTATGAAAACATAAACTTTTTAGTTTTATTACATTTAATTACCTTAAATTGGTTTTAAAATGTTTAAATATTCATGTTTCAGTGCTGTTTTTAGATCTAATCAGTAGGCAACAAACATCTCACAGAGCCACACAAGCAACTGCTAATGGTGGCTGTCTTGTAATCAAAGTGTAAGACCTCTTTTCCTCAATCTGTTTTCTCTGTTAAAAGATCCAAATTGTGGAATGATTTATCTGTTAGCCTAAAATCAGAAAGTAATATAAATGTTTTAGTAGTGTCCTTAAAAAGTGGTTAAAAACAAAATAGCAGTATTTGCACAAATAGTCTACTATTAGTTAGCTTGATCATGCTGCCTTTGCTTTTGCCCCACAGCAATTTTATGTAAAGAATTATAATGTTGTGTATATGTATTTATTTTATTTTCATTTTATGTCAAGCCTTACGTGAACAGGTGTTGAGAACTAGCAAGTCTGCTAAAACACTTAAACAAATGCATTTGGTTGTCCAGTGTATTTGTGATGTCCTTGTCCAATAAATAAATAGATAAATAAAAGGGGGAAAAGAAATGATATACGCTTCAAATATCAGTCAAGTGATACAATTGATGCATCGCCATAGACATTTTAAAGGGATGCATTCTAAATAATGGTCAAATTGAAAAATTCACACAGAGTATTTCAACTTATCTGTGAAAGGGTTTAAATTACTTGCTAAATGTCCTAATGGCTGAACTATTCCTTTAAGATTGCTTCAAATGTTCCTTTTCATTTTTAGTCATTTACAGTTAGCTCCTGATTAGCATTTGTGTTTCTGAAATGTACTGCTCATGTCACAAATGGTTAATAAGTGGATATTCCAGCTTTGTTGTGTGTGCATGTTTGTGCAGGTCTAGGTTAGTGAGGTTAATGAATAAATCAGTAAACATGCCCACAGGAAACAGAAATTGCAAATGCATTTTCTTTAATATCCCAATATGAAGAGCTTTAAGAATAAATTACACATATTTTATTAATTTAAATCCAAATATAGTGCAATTATTATTATTATTATAACTTTCAAAATACAAGCAATTCATTAAACTCTATTGGGCGTGCAGGCTGGTAATTTCCTACTACATTTTGGAGGAGATTGGTTGCTGTTGCCTCAGCAGCCAATGAGCTTGCTCCTCAACATTCTATATACCTCAGTGTCTTTTGCATCAACAATCTGCAGCACATTTTCAGATGGCTTCCACCAGCTAGATCTGCTACTTGGGTTACATACAGTATACACTCATCAACCACTTTATTAGGTACACCTGTTCAACTGCTTGTTTACGCAAATTTCTAATCATTCAAACACATGGCAGTAACTCAATGTATTTAGACATGTAGACATGGTCAAGACGATCTGTTAAAGTTCAAACCGAGCATCAGAATGGGAAAGGAAGGTGATTTAAGTGACTTTGAATGTGGCATGGTTGTTGGTGCCAGACGGGCTGGTCTGAGTAGTTCAGAAACTGCTGATCTACTGGGATTTTCACGCATAACCATCTCTAGGATTTATAGAGAATGGTCTGAAATAAAGAAAATATCCAGTGAGTGGAAGTTCAGAGGTCAGAGGTAACTATTTGTTACAATTGAGGTATGCAGAAGAGCATCTACGAACGCACAACACGTCCAACCTTGAGGCAGATGGGCTACAGCAGCAGAAGACCACATAGAGTGCCACTCCTGTCAAATAGGAATAGGAAAATGAGGCTACAATTTGCACATGCTCACAAAATTGGACAATTGAAGATTGGAAAAACGTTGTCTGGTCTAATGAGTTTCGATTTCTGCTGTGACATTCGGATGGTAGGGTCAGAATTTGGTGTCAACAACATCAAAGCATGGATCCATCTAGCCTTCAACAGTTCAATAGTTCGGGCTGGTGGGGGAGGTGTAATGGTGTGGGGGATATTTTATTGGCACACTTTGTGCCTATTAGTACCAATTGAACATCATGTCAATGTCACAGGCTACCTGAGTATTGTTGCTGACCATGCATGTCCATCCCTTCATGACCACAGTGTACCATCTTCTGATGGCTACTTTCAGCAGGATAACATGCCATGTCATAAAGCATAAATCATCTCAGACTGGTTTCTTGAACATGACAATGAGTTAACTATAGTCAAATGGCCTCCACAGTCACCAGATCTCACACGTTTGGGATGTGGTAGAACTAGAGATTTACATCATGGATGTGCAGCTGAAAAAACTGCATGATGCTATTATGTCAATATGGACCAAAATCTCTGAGGAATATTTCCAGTACCTTGTTGAATCTATGCCATGAAGGATTAAGGCAGTTCTGAAGACAAAATTGGGTCCAACCCAGTAATAGTAACGTGTACCTAATAAAGTGGCCGGTGAGTTTATGTTTTATGTTATATGTTATGTTATGTTATGTTATGTTATATGTTATGTTATGTTATGTTTGCAGCAGCAGTGTGTTATATTCCAGACAGCATTTCTGTAAATATTCTGGCAGTAGCAAGTCTAAGAACTTGCTCTGCACCAATCATCAAAGCAGCAGCATCATACAGTAGCATATCTATGCCACCAAGACCAAACACATCAACATTGCCAAATGTACCAATTCATTACTATACAAATTCTCAAATAATGTCACAACATAACTGTTAGTTGTGTTATTTCTGCTAAAACTAGTCATTATAAATTAATAAATTTCCTTCCTTTAAAAAATAATGCAATACTATTCATATAAGCATTTTGGCCTCACTTTATATTAAGTGTCCCTAACCACTATGTACTTACATCATAATATAAATGCAATGTACTTAACATGTTCATAATGTATAGCAGAACACTTCTGGTCCTCTTGAGTTGGGATATGAGTAGAGTTATGGAAAGGTTTGGTGGTATGGTTAAGATTAAGGTAGTCAACATTATAATTACAAATGTAATTACAGAAATTACTTACAGATGTAATTACATGCATGTATTTAATCAAGTACAATGTAAAAACATGTATTTAGACAATAAGTACACTGTAACAAATGATTAATTTCAGTGCAAGTACACATTAGTTAGGACACATATAATAAAATAGGACTGCATTTCTTTCTCCTTTGAAATTTCAGGTGAACAAGTTACAAGAGCTGAAATTTCAAAGCACTCCAAGTCTCTTCAGCTAAAAATTTAATGTGGGTCTTCGAGTTTCACAATGATACTCTGTATAGGATGACCATAAAAGGGTCATTGGCAGTGCTTATGAGTTCATGCACAAGTTCAGTGTGTCTCTGTGTGTGTAGAGTCTCTTTCGGCATGAGGCAGAGGTTAGCTAAGCTCAAGGAGTCTTTGAGTCTGAATAATTTAGAGGAACAGAGAGGCTCGCTCCAAGAGGTTTGCTCTGCAGAATGACATGAGCTTTGAAGAAGTGCACAATGTGTATGTGGATTCGTGCGAGCTACTTTTAGTAAATTTTAAGAGCTACTACTAAAAGTAGAGACACTACAGCATTCATCAGCAGTGTGGCAGTAGTTTGGCTCCAAAATACTGTCACTTTTACAATAACAAGCTAAATGTTTCTAACGAGCTACTCGTTGCAGGGACAAAAACACCCTGAAGTCATTCATATTTAATGATGTCTGCTGACTTCCAGCGACAAACAATAGCGACCATCCCTGACCTCATGTGTGCTTGGTTAGCAATATGACATTACAGTAAATGTACTGATGCAATTGTTCTTTCAGAATAATATTACAAATAACTGTAAAGAACTTTATTTTAGTTAACAAAACTGAAATATACTATATACACACACAAAAACTTCAGCAGGTGGTCAAAAACATAACTTTTTTTATTAAGTTTAACTTAAATTTGTAATAGACAGACAGTCTGTTAAGACACTAATACATTTTAAACATGCAATCAAGTTAATAAAACAATAATAAAAAAAACTATTCAAATGAGTGATAAAAACAGCAAAGGTTTTTCTGTGATAATAAACAAATGTTGCTATAAAATGCAGTTTATTCCTATAATACCATGAACACAAGCCTTAAAGGTGCTTAGAATAAGAGTCTGGGTATACCAAGTCATAGTAGAATGATAAAAGATTACTATGTGATGAATGGGCATACTTTCTGGTTTTCATGTAAATTCCACCAGTGTAAAACCGCGGTGGACAATGGGCCAATCAGAGGCAAAACAAACGAGACTCATGGGCCATGCCCTCTGCATTTGCATGTATGCCTAATTTGGGTTGTTTATCCGAACCTGACGAGCAGCCATGTCATCAAAGCTCTAAGACACAGGTGTGGATACCAGTTCCTGGAGGGCCGCTGCTCTGTACAGTTTAGTTCCAACCCTAATTAAACACACCTGATCACTTGACCCCTGTGCTCTAAGATCATAAAAAAAGCTCTAAGGCTGCGTCCGAAACTGAATACCTCCATACTTCGTAGTATGCTAATATCAGTATGCGAGCCGAGTAGTATGTCCAAATTTATAGAATTCAAAAATCAGTATGCGAGACGTATCCGGATGGCTTACGACTTCCAGCGAGATTCTGATGTGCTCATCCCATGCATGCTGCGCTATCCCATGATGCCCCACGACAGAAGTCATAAATGGGAGTAAAGTGACGCAACTGACGCACGTAGGTCACATGACCATGACAAAATGGCGGATGTAGTACGTCTGAATTCTGAGCATTCATACTGCTCACATTCATACTGTATAGAACGTACTTTTCTAACGGACGAGTAGTACGTTTAAATTCAAATGCAGTACTTACTGAGTAGTAGGAGGTTTTGGACGCAGCCTAAAATCATAAAAAAAGCTCTGAGATCATAAAAAACCCTGAGATCATTAATATGCATGCCTCATGCTGCGTTTGATAAGCAACAACATTTTCTAGTGAGACAACAATAATTATTTTCCTCCCTTAATAATGTTTAAGTGTATATTTCACTTACTATGTATGTGGGACTTTTATTTTGAAAACGCGATCGCCAATTTGTTTACTATGTGTTACTGGGCAACGATTACACGAGGGACGGACGTTCAAACTGGCCTCAGGTCGCAAAAAATGGAAGATTTAAGCCCTGGTCAGATCATGTAGGGTGTTGTAGAAATTTGTAAACGACAAATAGACTCTATACATTTCCACACACGATACACTCCATACATGATACAGTCTATACATATTCACACATGATACACTCCATACATATACACACATGATACATTCTATACATACACACACATGATACACTCCATACTTATGCATTCTCTACATATACACTCTTGTGAGTGTCTGGGATAGAACCCAGGTCTCTGGCATGAGAGATTAGCCACATTACCACTGAGCTACTGAGAGTTGAGGAACCCTAACTATTCATACATATGGACATATGATACACTCCATACATATACACACCCTATACATATACACACATGATACACTCCATACATTCACACACATGAAACACTCTATACACTCTAGAACCAGGGTCTCTGGCATGAGAGGTGATCCACATTACCACTGAGCTACAGTATAGACTCTATACATATACACACTTAAATCACTCCATACATTTACACACATGAAACTCTCTATACACTCTAGAACCCGGGTCTCTGGCTTGAGAGGTGAGCCACATTACCACTGAGCTCCTGAGAGTTGAGAAATCCTAACAACGAAAGTGCATCACACGTGATAGACTCCATACATATACACACCCTATACCTTTACACAATCTATACATATGCATACATAAAACACACTGTACATACAGTATACACACTTAATACACTCCATACTTTTGCACACACAATACACTTCATACATATGCACACATGTTACATATAAATTTATGATACAGTCTATACATATGTGGCATACAATACTCTCCATACATATACACACACAGTATAGACTCTATAATTATCCACACATGATGCACTCCATAGATATACACACAGTATAGACTCTATACACACTCCATCCATTTGCAGATATGATAAACGCTATACATATGCATTCTCTACATATACACTCTTGTCAGGGTCTGGGATAGAACCCTTACTCCATACATATACACACCCTATACATTTACACAATCTATACATATGCACACATAGAACACTCTATACATAAACACACTTGATACAATCCATACACTCTAGAACCCGGGTCTCTGGCAAACTCCATACATTTGCACACATAATACACTGTTTACATATACACACTCTATACATATACACACATGATACACTCCATACTTATGCATTCTCTTCATATACACTCTTGTCAGGGTCTGATACACTCCATACATAAACACACATGATACACCCTGTACATATGCACACATGATACAATCCACACATATACACACTCCATACATATGCACACATGAGACACTCCATACATATACACACATGATACAATTCATACATATGCACAAATGATAAACTCCATACGTATGCACACATGATACACTCTATACATATACACACATGATGCACTCGATACTGATGCATTCTATACATATAAACTCTATACATATACAATCATGATACACACCTGTCAGGGTATGGGATAGAACCTGGGTCTCTGGCTAGAGAGGTGAGTCACGTAACCACAGAGTTACTGGGGGTTGAGGAACCCAAACAACGAAAGTGTGTCACAAATGATACACTCCATACATATACACACAGGATGCACTCTATACATATGCACACATGATACACTCCATACATATGCACAAATGATACACTCCATACATATACACACATGATACACCCCATACATATACACACAGGATACACTCTATACATATGCACACATGATACACTCCATACATATGCACACATGATACACTCCATACATATGCACAAATGATACACTCCATACATATGCACAAATGATACACTCCATACATATGCACAAATGATACACTCCATACATATGCACAAATGATACACTCCATACCTATGCACACATGATACAATCTAAACATATGCTCACGATAGACTCTATACATATACACTCTATACATATGCACTCACGATACACTCTATACATATACACACTCCATACATCCTATTCTATACAAATGCACATATGACACACTCCATACATTCTATACATATACACACATGATACACCCCATACTATAGACTTCTATACATATACACACATGATACACTCCATACATATACGCACATGATACACTCCATACATATGCACACATTATAAACATATCCTCACGATAGACTCTATACATATGCAACCATGATACACTCCATACATCCTATTCTATTCAAATGCACATATGACACACTCCATACTTATACACACATGATACACCCTATACTATACACTTCTATACATATACATGCATGATACACTCCATACTGATGCATTCTATACATGTACAGTCTATACACATACATACATAATACATTCCTGTTAGGGTCTGGGATAGAACCAGGGTCTCTGGCTTGAGAGGTGAGTTACTTAACCACTAAGCTACTGAGAGTTAAGGAACGCAAACAACAAAAATGCATCACGCATGATACACTCCATACAAACACACTGTATTGACCTTATTCTACAATGTGGAAGTGCGCTCGTTTTTGCGGTTGTTTTAGGACTCCCAATTCAGTTGCCTATGGGAGAAATGACTAGAAATAATAAACGGCAGTAAACGATCAAACTACTCACTCTACAAACAAGTGTTTGCATGACTATACATAAAAAGTAGAATAATATAATAAGAAAAGATCAGTTTGCAACAACAAGCAGCATAACGAGATGTTTTTAAACTCTAAAATTGAGTGGAAGTGAATAAGACCGGAAGTTTCCAGCCAAAAAGATTCAAATGGCTGCGCCCACTCATACGCAGAGAATAAAGTGAATACATATACACACATGATACACTCCATACATATACACACCCTGTACATATACACACATGATATACTCCATACATATACACACCCTGTACATATACACACATGATACACTCCATACATATACACACCCTATACATATACACACATGATACACTCCATACATATACACACTCTATACATATACACACATGATACTCTCCATACATTTACACACTCTATACATATACACACATGATACACTCTATACATATACACGCATGATACACTCTATACATTTACACACTCTATACATATACACACATGATACACTCCATACATTTACACACTCTATACATATACACACCTGATACACTCTATACATATACACGCATGATACACTCTATACATTTACACACTCTATACATATACGCACATGATACACTCCATACATTTACACACTCTATACATATACACACATGATACACTCCAAACCAGTGGTGTAGTCCTTGCTATACGCACGTATACTCAGTATGCCTACTTTTTTCCACGAGCTGTTTGGGTATTACAACTTCTGAGGATCATACTCTCGGTATACTCACTTGTTTTGGTGATTAGACTTCCCTAATATTTGTACATTGAGTATTTCAGTTATTCGAAGATCACAACAAATCAGCTGAATGATGTCTCGCTGAAACGTTCAAGTAAAATAGTAAAATAGCATGCGTGTCGCTTTAGCGCTCCTATATTTCCATTCAGCCCCCCTATAACTTTTGCAATTACCTGTACACTACTAAATGACCACCTCAATCCCCTTTAAATTTGATATAAAAACGGCAGCAGAATCCATATATATAGAATATATATGCAGAATATATATGTATATATATATATATATATATATATATATATATATATATATATATATATATATATATATATATATATATATATATATATATATATATAAATCAAATGAGTCAAAGATACATTGACTTTCGTCGTTTCTTTGCCTACTTTTAAAATTTGGATTGTGTGGATAATAGTACACCACCTATTTTTTTAGGACTACATTACTGCTCCAAACATATGCACACATGATAAACTCTATACATATACAAACGACACACTCCATACATTCTATATAAGAATAACACCCTCTCTGCACCTGTAGAGATGGACGGTCCTCAGTGCTGCATCCTGTGTCTGTGCAGCTGTTGGTGTCTCTAGAGCAGTGCTGGATCAGGCCACCTCATCTTCTTTTGTTAGAAGTTTCAGCATTGAACCTCCATGTACAATACAAAAGAAATTAGTCATTTAAAGAAAAACTCTAACATACTAATAAAACAATGGGTTAGTCCAGCACTCTTCATAATGTGTCTGAACTACAACCAAAATGTGGATTTAACCTACACTATAATCAATGGGGACAAAAATTGACCCTTGCTGTCAGTAAAAATCAAAGACATTTGCAGTTTTTAAGAATTAATGAGTAATTTTTAAACAAAAACTTTGTTAATATTCAGAAAAAAATAACCGTTAATGAATTCATGCAAACATTTGTTTCTACAGCAGATATCTGTTTTCAGTGTAACTGTAGTTGACCTTTATTTTCAATTACGTTTAACCTGCGTGCAAAGTACTATTTCAAATGAGCTCCATAAGCACCGTTGTCTTCATGTTGAGCCGTTCAGAACATCCCTCCGCCTTGCAGACCATTAAACCATTTCAGATGTGAGTTTTTTTTTTCAGATGGGGGATGCCCTTGAAGAGCTTTGAAGAGACACATTTCATTTCTGCTCTCATATGCGGAAGGACAGAAATCTTGTTCTTCTCCTTCTCCTGCTGATCAGAGGGCCTCGTTTCTGATCAATATTTAATGAGGCTTGTGTTCTGACAATCTGCTGGCCCACTATGGTCGCTGAAACGCAGTCTTTGGGCTCAACTCATAAAGATGTACTTTGGGTCAGTGCCCAGATCTTCTCAGCTGAACGTAGAGCCGTAATGACTCCTGACTGACAGGATGGAGAGGTTCTCTAGCAGAGCTGTCAGCATCTGTGGTCCTGTGTGACGGCTTTTTTGAAATAGTGATAAAGGAGAAGTGCTTTGTCCTTGTGGTGAAGGCTGTAATGAGACAACTGTGCCGAGTCTGCTGTGCTCAAACCCACAGGGTCCACTGGGGTCCCTCTTACTGCACAAGGTGCCACAGGCCTTCTTGAAGTTTCTGCGTGAGATTTATTGATCTGTTCAAATAAAAGTTTGTTCCTGGAAATACACTGTATGTTCAAAACCTCTCCAGTCCAAAATAGAATTTGTAAATGCTAGAAGGAGTTGGGATGTCATAGTGGATAAAAATCAACACTGTGTCTGTGGCCCAATCCAACACAGACTTATTCTGAAAACGTTGCCCTATATACTGTACGTTTCTGGAGATTATGTAGTCAGAAGTACGTATGGCGGCATTTCGTCTTAAAAACGAACGCTCCAGGACAGTGTGATGCTAATCCTTTTGCCAATCCATGTTATGGTTTATCTCGCCATCTGTTTATCTCGCCATGTATATCAGCGGACTTGAGACGCAGAGAGGAGTTGACCACAATGACGAGGTTCGAGTCCGGTGAAGAACGGTTCCAGATTACAGGTAAGACAAAAACAGAATCCTTTTTCTGGATTGCTTTTTAAAACCGTCAGTTGGATTTAGGAAAGTGAGTGGGTGGGTCGATCAGTGCTTTTTAAAACACTATTGGTTGGGTTTAGGGAAGCAGAATGATGGTGGGTCAATCATTCTGTCAGTAAGTCGACAGCGGCCTCTGGTGAATTAACGTGAGAAGAGCAGGCGCGAATGACACGAGGGAAATTTGAGATCTCAAAAAGCGTACACAGCAGTCTCTGGTGGATTCGTGAAAACAAAATCTGCAAACAAAAGTACCTCCTGGGATGTATTTGCTGCTCTCCAGAATGTATATAGAGGTACGTTTTCAGAATGAGACTGGATTGCCCAATCCCAATTTTACTTTTGTATACCCCTTACCCTACCCCTTGGCCCTTGAAAGTGTGAAGGGGAAGGGCTTAAATATTACCCCTAAGAAATAGGACATCATATGTCATGGCAAGCTCGTACTTCATGAGTTTGACGATGGCGTCTGCTGTAGTTATTCCAGTTCTGTTATTTTTTGGTATTTATCTTCCGGAAATCACAGAAGGCAACAATGTCATGTTATCATAACGATATACGATATAATGTGACAATAATCTCGAAACTGTACTGTGCATTTACACCATGGCCATTTTTATCTATGCAAAATAAATCAACATTAACGTTCTACCAGACACAGTGAAAAGGTCATTACCAACCACTAGGCCTTTCTGACAGGGTATTTGAGTGTCATCGAGTGTCAGATGTAAAAGTATGTTGTGGAACTACTGTACAGGAGTTATTATTATGGATTATACAGTTGAAGTCAGAATTATTAGCCCCCCTTTTCTTTTTTTTTTTAACTTTTTTTAATATATCCCAAATGATATTTAACAGAGCAAGGAAATTTTCACAGTATGTCTGATAATATTTTTTCTTCTGGAGAAAGTCTTTTTTGTTTTATTTCAGCTAGAATAAAAGCAGTTTTTAATTTTTTTAAAAACCATTTTAAGGTCAAAACTATTATCCCCTTTAAGTCTACAGAACAAACCATCATTATACAATAACTTGCCTAATTACTCTAACCTGCCTAGTTAAGCCTTTAAATGTCACTTTAAGCTGTATAGAAGTGTCTTGAAAAATATTTAGTCAAATATTATTTACTGTTATCATGGCAAAGATAAAATAAACCAGTTCTTAGAATTGAGTTATTAAAGTGATTCTGTTTGGAAATGTGTTCTCTGTGTTTAGAAAATCTTCTCTCCATTAAACAGAAATTGGGGAAAAAATAAACAGGGGGGGCTAATAATTTAGGGGGGCTAATAATTCTGACTTCAACTGTATATAGTGAAATTTAGCATTTTTTTAATCGTTTTATTTTTAAAAAGCATGATCGTAAAACACAAACACCATTATAATGGTATTAAAACATATGCTTGTTGTAAAAAATCTTAATAATGCCAAAAAATACTAATTTGTGCATGCCCTCACTCACGTGTGCAGCCATGTGGCCGCTGTAGCTGGTGCATTCTAGGAAATTTTGATCTCTGATTTTGACAGAGTTTTGATCTCTGTTTCAAGGGATATCTAGCCCTTCCCCTTAGCCCAGTCTTTCCTAACCCTGTTCCTGAAGGCACACCAACAGTACACATTTTCAACCTCTCCCTAATCAAACACACCTGAATCAACTTATAACATCTGAAGAGACTCCAACACCTGAAGTTAATGGGTCAGAAAAGGGAGACATCCAAAATATGTACTGTTGGTGTGCCTCCTGGAACAGGGTTGGGAAACACTGCCTCAGCCCAACGCCATGAAGCTAAAGAGAATTGGGACAAGGGAAAGGGGTAAGGGGAAGGGCTAAGGGGTAGAATTGGGATTGGACCTATATATAGCTGTTTCCTTCATCCTGTTTTAATGCACTTTTTGAAGTATCATATCAGTAACGAGTGATGAAAATCCCTCATTTTTACGCAATAAACTTTTAACACTGACTTAAGGTAGTTTTTGATTGTGCCAAACAGCATTAAAAATAATTCTGTTGTTAATTTATTAATTAATAGTCTTTCCAACCCTGAGATCTTCATTTATCTTTGTGACACAAATGAACATATTTTGGGTGAAATCTGAGAGCTCTCTGATCCATCATAGACAGCAACTGTCCCGAGACCTTCAAAACCCAAAAAAAGGAACCAAAAACACTGTCAAAACATTCAGTGTGACTTCAGTAGTTAAACTGTAATCATGTGACACTCCAAGAACACTTTGTAAAAACATCTTGGTTTGCCTGCCAAAGTCTGTTATATCAGATCAGGGTATGCTTTTGCTATAGGCAAAACGAAGCTTGCCTGTTATGCTGCTGACTCTAATGACAATATGTTGGACTGTCTGTACTTACCCTGACCATCTGACGTGGGAGAGAAGATATAGCCAAAATAGAGCTATAATTCATTCATCATTTTCTTTTTGGCTTAGTCCCTTTATTAATACGGGGTCGCCACAGCGGAATGAACCGCCAACTTATCCAGCATATGTTTTACGCAGCGGATGCCCTTCCAGCTGCAACCCATCTCTGGGAAACATCCATACACACTCGCACTCATACACTAAGGACAATTTCCCAATTCACCTGTACCGCATGTCTTTGGACTGTGGGGGAAACTGGAGCACTGGGAGGAAACCCACACGAATGCAGGGAGAACATGCAAACTCCACACAGAAACGCCAACTGACCCAGCCATGGCTTGAACCAGCGACCTTTTTGCTGTGAGGTGACAGCACTACCTACTGCGCCACTGCATCGCTGGAGCTATAATGGTAGACAGAAATGAATTTGCTGAAGAAATTCTGACATAGCAAACCTTAAACAGTTCCTTGGTTGCTGCTGTTGGTTGACAATAATGCCATCCATCTTATAAGCATCCGTCATCTAAATAAAATAAAATAATGCAGACAATGAATGTACCAATTTATTGTTTGGTAAAAAATCCTGGGAAGGTCGGACGACAGAGAGACAGAAGCACAGCTCACAAAGCTCCATTCTGTATCCTTCTGTCTATTCCTACAAGGTCTCCACAAGAACATAGGTTTTTGCTTTGTGTTGAGAAACGTTCTATATTCTGACACAATGACTATAACAAGTGGGACAGGGCCGAGAGCTGTGGGAGTTGAAGCAAGACCAGTGGCATGAGTGTTAATGAGCATCACCTGTGTGCCACACCAGTCTTCAGTCCCACAGTGGAGCTTTGGAGGGATGACAGGAGGTGCAACGACAGTAGAGGACAATTGAGGACCAGGGGCCTCATGTACGAAGACTTGCGTTGAATTCATACTAAAACATTGCGTACGCACAAAGCTGTAAATGTGCGTACGCAGTAAAAAAAATCAGATGTATGAAACACTGCGTACGCAGAATCCCACGCATATTCTCTTTGTATATCCGTGCACAAGCGCAAAACCATTCCCTGCCTGCTTCTCCTAGTAAATATGGTAATGAGTCTACTTTGGCTAAACCAAATGAAAAAGTAATGGCAAAAGCAAGCAAAAAAAGAAACTTTAAACAGAATGTGAATTGGAGGTGCTCCTATCGGAGGTAGACCAGAGAAAAAACTGTGTTATTTGCAAGTTTGTCGTTGGAATGAGCTAGTTGAGTGATTTCCGCCCGTTTGATCGACAGAGACAGCAAAGCTAAAGAGAGCGCTCATCAGCAGTGCGAGTGGCGTAGCTCGTTTAGCGCATGGCATCATGTTTTGACATTCATGAACCCGGTTTGAATCCAGTGTCTAAGGAACTCCTTCTGCTTTTTTCCCCATTGCATATCAGATTTTGCCTACTCTTCATCACGAGGAAGACAAGTAGGAATCATTAATAAGTGTGTGTATTTTGTTAAGCGTATTTGGGCATCACATATTATTTACACATTTATTGAATGGAAATGTTTCCCATTCTTGTAGCCTATGCAAATTCATCTTCAGATGGTGCCTTTATAGCAATGTGCGTGCAGTCGATCGCTCCGATTACATTGGGAAAACCGGTGATCGCTGCAAATTGCGCTTTAATGTTTGGCTGGTCAACTGCATGGTGTGGAAAACTTATATACCTGCTAGGCATGTGGATGATCCCTTCCCATACAGCTGCCATTGTACAGCTCAAAGATACTTTGTAGTGTGCAATTTAACACAATTGCCTCTAGGAGTCGCCAATGGAAATAAAACAAACACACAAAAGAAATGCACGTACGCCAGACATGAAGTTGGCATGGACCAACGAACATTCTCACGTTCATTTAATCATTAGCAAATCCAAACGTGAGTGTGAAACCTGGCGTACGCAAAGTTTTTGTGTGTACGCAGCGTTAATACATGAGGCCCCAGAACTGCATACTTCCACACCATATAGTATGCTATAAACCATACACGAGCCGAGTAGTATGTCAGAATTCATATTATTCGAAAAACAAGAGTATGCGAGAAATACCTGGATGACCAACTACTTCCTGCAAGACTCTGAAATGGACATCTGATGGATGCTACGTTATCCCATGATGCCCCTTAAGAGTATACATGAATGGGAGTGAAGCAACACAACTGACACGTGATAGGTCACATGATATTGACAAATGTAGTAGTGGCGTATGTAGTACATCAGACTTCCATTCATACTACTCACATTCATACTCTATGGAACAAACTTTTCTAACAGTCATGTAGTAAAATCAAATGTAGTACCTGCTCGAGCAGTAAGCGATTTCAGACGCAGCGCATGTTTTGTATACTGGTGTTGTAGAAAGGGATCAAGTGGGACTCAAACTTTGCTGCTGTTGTCCTGGGCAAAAATTTTTTTGCCGTTTACTGGAGACTAAAGCCTGCTGCCATACCGAATAATAGGAAGGAATATCCCATAAGCCGAAGGAACCATTTTTACAGATGGCATATACAGCAGAATACTGTAAGTGTAAGTGTAAGAGGCAGCACAGAGACGCAGTGAGTAGCGCTGTCGCCTCACAGCAAGAAGGTCACTGGGTCGAGCCCTGGCTGGGTCAGTTGGCATTTCTGTGTGGAGTTTGCATGTTCTCCTCATGTTTGCATGGGTTTCCTCCGGGTGCTACGGTTTCCTCCATGAGTCCAAAGACATGCGCTAGGTGAATTAGGTAAGGTAAATTGTCCGTAGTGTATATGTGTATGTCCTGGTCCTCCAGGTTGGGGTTTATCGGGCTAACAACCCACCTCGTAAATGAGATGTTACGAAACAACTTCAATATAAACGGCTCTGGGAGTAAGTAAGTATACATGACAGAAATCAAAATGATTTGCTTTATTACTAATAGACAGTTCTTTAAGTGTTAAATAACTATTAAAGAGTTCTTAAAATAACTATTCATGAACTTTAAAATCAAATCCGTACATAAACAAAACAGCATCCCTTCCAAATTTACTCAATTGTTTTCATTGACTTTTTTAAATCGACTATATTAGTGGACTTATGTAAAAAACAGTGAATGTATAGGGGGTGATTTCATATGCAGACAGAGTGTGTATGCCATCAGAGTAATGGAGATTAGGTGAAGCAGTAATTAGTGCAATGAGTTGTGGAAAATGGAGTCCAGGTGAATGGCATAGGAACAGGATCTAGTGGAGCTTGTAGCCACTCAGCTGGTGTTCATGAGAGTCATTGGCTGTTTCTCAAATCCAAGAGTGCAGAGAACAGACTCACGCTCTCATGGAGTCTTGCCAGATTACCTGGGAAGAATGAACTCAAAAAGACCACAAGAACACAGAACACACCCTGTGAGAAATGAGATGATGCGAACTTCCAGTTGGTCAAATGACTTTCACGGGTTTTAATGAAAAAAAAAAAGAACATTATATAAAACAATGAACATTTATAAAACAATTTGGGGTTTTTTCTATCTTTAATCTATATAATATGTGCAAAAACTTAAAGATAATGTGCTCAATGCAAATAAAATATTTTATTATTAATTTATGTCTTTGTTGAAATATTTATGTAAATGTTTACATAACGTTCACGTGCTTGTGGAGGGAAACTCCTCAGATATATAGTTCTCAGAATAAGTTCAGATATGTACATAAATATCTCTGAATTGTAAATAATAGTGAATAGAAAAGTGCTGCACTTCCTTCCTGTTTTATTTAGCCGCACTGTTCTCCAGTTGGTGCATCCTCAGAATCAAAAACCCATCTGTTCTAATCCATCTGTGTGTTCTCTGTTCTTGAGTTGAATTGATCTTTGGCTGTTGATGATGGCGTTGGACGACAACACAAGGCAGCAAGATCGCTTAAGGGCTCATTCACACAGTACATGTTTTTCCATTCCAGTGCTCTACTTTTCCATTGTTTTTCAATGTTAACACACACTTGATGCACGTGCATGACCATTACTCTTGCATCTTGTGCCTTTTGAAACCTTCCAAATGTGAGCACTATGTTTTTAGAAACTGTGTCAAATTAAAAGAACTTCAACCTTTATATGCAGCACCACTGCTCATTTTCAGCTCCAAAACAGTTAGAGGAACTGTGAGGCTGGGTAAGCCTTGCAAGTTTCTGTCTGTAGGACTGTCCGGATACCCTCATGCTCTATGCTACGATTAAAAACCAAAAAATTCCAGAGCTTTGAGTCTTGCATTTTCAATGTAATTATACTTTCTGTGTGAATGAGCACTAAAGGCCCTGGTTTACTTCAAAGATAGTTCTTTCTTTATTTGAGAGCAAAAGGACACTACACGATACTGTTTTTGACAATCAAATCACCCCACAGTACAGTAAATGGAGTTGTAAATGTGTCGTTCAAAACGTGCACTTCATAAACAAGTAAAGATGGCGGCTGTGAGAGAAGAATAGTTTCATAAACATCTAGCAAACAGCCTTCTCCACGAGACACCAAGTTGGCTCAAACCCTCAAAGAACGTGGACTTCTCATCTGGTATGTGTCCTGGGTCTTTAAAATCTCTCAGCGAGCAATCGTACAGGTGCGAATACATATGTAGCAGCTCTGCTAATCGACTCTTCAGTGTTTTCATGTGGCTAGTGCTGTTGTTTTGGATGTTGTTCTCCTGTCTGACTTCAGTGGAATGAGAAACAAATCAATCAAATGTCAAAGAAAGTGGAGTTCCAGAACACTCCCACTGACTGCACAATCGCCACTGATCAATGCTAGCTCAAACGTGTTTAGGAGCCCAAACGAACTCCCCCAAATGTTTGCTTTGGTGAACTGCTTCAAACTGCTTTGAGCAGATTTATACATAATGGTGTCATTTCAGTTCACTCTTCGATACCGTTTAAGTATACTGTTGAAGTATACCAGGTATCTGTGTGCTCAACTGCTAAAACTGCTAATTTTGTTTCTTTCCTTCTTCTCCTCTCACACTTTTGTCTCTTCTCATGACTCCATTTCCTTTTTTTCATCTCATCTATCTTTCCCCCAGTGCCCTGGCTGCTGTGACAGGGAAGGGAGCAGAGCACATTCTCAAGAGTACAACTCCACCTGTGAGAGGAAATGGGTGGTTGTGGTGAGTGGGGTTGTTGAGAGGTCCGTCCAGGATTATCACAGTGGACCACAACCGCAAAAGTTTTTTTCCCCTTTCTCATTCTTTTCTTTCTCTTCTTTCTTTCACCTTGTCTGTCGTTTTACACATGGTGACCTGGTTGTTGTGATAGAGGCCGCAGGGTTCAGTTTCGAGGGTACCCTCTTAAGTGGGCTGAGGCCGAGAGCCATGGGAGTGGAGCGAGTGTTAATGGATGTCACCCGTGTACCACACTGGTCTCAAAACCCACAGAGGAGCTCCAGAAGGATGAAAGGAGAAGTGCTGACAGTACAGGACGAGGGGGAACCAGGCCAAGGGATTCTTTGTTGCAGTTTTGTGCTTGTGTGACAGTCATAAGAAGGGCTGCAACTTCACTTTTGATTTGTTGTTAAGGGTTATGTTGTAACTACAGTTTGTTCCACTCACTGGTTTCAACATTTAAGTTGAATACAGTGGTCCTTCACTATAACGCGGTTCACTTTAGGGCACCATTTAGGAATAAATAAATGAAGATCAAATGGTTTTGATCTTTGGTTTCATTCTATTCATACTGGACATATTTTTATTAGAAGGTTTGAACTTTTAGAGTGTTTAAACAAGAGAGAAAAGTGTGAAAATGTCAATGCCTGTCTGAGAAAAGTGTAAAAAGCATGTAGTGAGGGGTTCTACAGCCTTAAAACATCTATAATAATTGTAAAAAAAAGCTGACTACTTCAGATTTCACCTATTGTGGGAACTCCCGTGAATAACAAGGGACCACTGTATGTTAATCTTCATATATCTGTGATAACATGAAGTTAACTTTCTAAACCAACCTTAGTTATGCCATAATGCATTGCTCAAAAAAGTTAGCTATTAACTAGGGGTGTGACAAGATGAGAGACGAGATAATGCAAGATTAAATCGTGACAAGATTTCTCGTTGAGGTGAAAAGTTGTCTCATGAGTTGTGATGTTATGATGGAGCGTGAGGGTAAAATTAGCATTGAAGATTGGAGGCAGGATTGGATTTGATCTGCAAATCTAGTGTTTTGCACACACCTGGCAACCCAGGTTGGCCTCAGAGTGGCGCTTGAGCAATTCAGCTCAATTCATGTTTATTTATATGTGGATTGTGTCAAAGCAGCTTAACATAGTTTGACACTCGGGTGGGTGGCGGGTGTGACATAACCACTTTTTTAATTGGAGTTCAGCTGGTGCCGCGTCCAACATAGGCTACAAGTGCAACTACACACATTATGGTTCGTATCCATGCAATAAAAAATAGCATTTCAGATATGCTGAAAGTCATAATCGTTGTAAACACAAATGGAATTAAGACATGTAGAGTAGTTCTATTTTAGTCACATCATTGAAGTGCAGATATGTAAACGCGGGAATCAAACTATTAACACTGTGAACGACTTTTAGCCGCATTTTGGGACAGGACATACACACACGGCTGTTTGACACTATTCTCTGCACCTACCGAGTCAGTAAAGCACCACAGACACACACATCTCTTAGCGCGCACAAACACACACACACTTACTGAATGAGCTCCTGGGGACTCGTCTTATCATCACCACAGAACACACGTTTACACTGTCCGGGAAAAGCTGATTTAAAAAAAAATTATTATTTGCATGCGGTATCAAACTCCATTAAAACACTCTCTCCTATCAGTCCTTACTTCATATTCACTTGATTGCATCCAGTAGCTTACATTGAGTCATGGGGGCATGAATGAAATCTTGCTAAATGAAAGTGAAACTGATTTATTAAATAAAAAATTATAAACCAAAACTTACATGATTTTTTACATGAAGTTCAGTGTGTGGAAAGAAGTTTGATTTATCATGTGAAACTACAGTGGAAAAGCCAGTCAGTAGAGTTTATAGCTAAATATTTAGCAGTGTTTGCATGTCCTTTACAGCATTGATTTAATTTAAATAGAAATGAAATACCATTCATTACAATGTTTTTAAAAAGCACCTAAACTGCTTTGCATTTTGTGTGTTTTTTTCTAGTTGAATAAAAATCTGTTTTGCATTTATATATTAGCAAATATTTTGCTAATATTTAAAATTATATATAAAAGATTATTTTCCATTCACAATATTAGCAACATATTTAGCAGTGCTTGCATGTCCTTTACTGCATTAAAATATAAGTAAAATAACATTCATTACAAGTTGATTTAAAAAAAAGCACCTACAGTAAATAATTTTGCAATTAGTATATATATATATATATATATATATATATATATATATATATATATATATATATATATATATATATATATATATATATATATATATACTGTATATATATTTCATCATTGAGGATTTCTTAAAAATAGCATCTCATCTTGTCTCGTTTCGTGGAGTAGGCATCTCATCACACCCCTACTATTAACATGTTTGATAACATGTTTTGATACATCGAATGTAATGCTCCCTTGTTCATGCATAAATTCTTATTCGTTTTTTGTTCACTAAATTTATTTCAAAAAGAAAATGTAAAAATGATACCATTATAATTTTACTACTAAATCATATGCCAAAATTATAGAAAACAATGCAATACAAAATGATTTAGAGAGAGGGTAAAAATGGTCCTGTCAAATCTAAATAAAAATTTTATGGTGAAAATAACCTTTACTAAAATTATAAAACCATGGGGAAAATTATCATTTATAAAAAAACAAACAAATTTTACCTATTTAAACTACCCTAAGCTACAGTCTCAGCTACAGTTGCAGGCTGTATGCCCTGTAATGTGGTGCGGTGCCTTCCAATTAAACCGTGGTGTTAGACAAAGATGTTCAACAAGCACAAAAGCTTCATTTCACATGATAAAATCATTCGATTTGAGCCCGCTTATTTCTGCTGGGGCAAACGGACAGAGAGAATGGGGTTATAACTCTAATTAACTGAGCTGTATGCTCCTTTTTCCAGATTACAGACTTTCATTTGATTAGAATGGATCTAGTAGAGTACATTCACTCTAACAGAACACAAATAAGGTCATAGATTATCCATATTTACATACTGTACACTGCAATCCATAGGACTCTTTCTACATGCCATTTCTACTTTCCCATGTTCAGTGTGGGCTGATTAGTTGGTGGTTTAGGGATGACAGACTGACTGTGCGTTGTCTGCTTAAGATGATTGATTGTTTTGGTAATGTGGTGCAGTTTTCCACAGCTTAAGGCTGCAATCAGAAGGTCACTGCTGGTTCAAGACCGACAAAGAGTGGAATCTGTGCTGTTGTACAGTACTTACTGAGCAAGATGCTTAAATCCAAACTAATCCAGTGGGATTGTCTTTGTAATATGTGTCCTTTAAGTCACTTTGAAGAAGATAAAATACTATTTGAATGGAATGTTTAATATTATAGTTTTAAAATAATGCAGTGTAATTCTGATCCCCCAAAATCATTTGATGTTAATTATCTTTTTTTTAGTAGAATTGTGGTCATTGGTGCTTCATTTCATTCCATTCAATTTTCCGATACCTCCATTCATCTTTGTAACACAAAGATGTTTTAGGTGAAATCTGAGAGCTCTCTAAACCTCCATATACAGCAACAGTTCTGAGACATTTTAAGTCCTGAAAAGGAACCAAAAACACTGTCAAAATATTTACAAAGTCATATTTACAGTTTTATTGCTGCATAAAACTGTCCTTGTAGAACAACATGATGTCAGAATGACGTTGAGTTAACATAAGATGGCTTTTATTTAGTATAAACTCAAACAAAATGAGACTAGAACACGCAGCCAATGAGAGAACTCATTAACCGCGTGTTCACATGAGACACTAAAGCACACGGCGCATGTAAACATGTACCACATGCTAAACACAAGACCAACAGAAGACTGAACGCAAGACACGAGTACACGATAAATGAAAAACTCAATGTGCACTTTCAAGAAAAAACAACACATGCAAGTTTCATCCCAGCGCCAACTGAAACCGAAACCAACTAGACCGAGATGCTGGGAATGAAGCACCACACCGCAGACAGAACAAACACAAACACCAGAACGAGAGCGCGCGTTGCAAACACCTCACACACCCGCACCAACCAGGAACGTGTATGGCCCAAGCGTGGCCAAGACGGTTCTCATACAGAAAGACACACAATGACAGAAAATGAGTGCTCAACCCGAGAAATCTCGAGACGAGCACAACATACAAGACAAGACAGGACTAGTGTCTGGACTCTTAGCGTCAGGTCGACGACAATGTCCAACGTCCAACCTAAAATCAACCAAATATCAATGTCTAATGATGTTACAGCTTGATGTAGTGTGGACGTTACCACTATGACGTCTATCACACATTGGATTTTGGTTTCCAAACCTGATGAATAAATGTCACTATTGACGCCAATATGACGTTTTAAAATGTTGGCTCAACATTGGATTTTGGTCACTTTCCAACCTAAAATCAACCAAATACCAGTGTCATTTGACGTTGTTATTGGACATCAAAATAATGTTGTCCTGAGACACTGACTAGACATTGAATCTTGGTCACCTGACGTCACCACCTAAATCTAATCTAATATCTTATGATGTTTTGTGCCTATTGGGACTGAAGTCACATGAAATATATTTTGTTCCTTTTCTAGACTTTGAATGTCTCTGAACCGCTACTGACATTTGTATCACCGTATAGTTTTAAAGATTGTATTTTTTTAAACCAATTGCTCGACACCTATGCTATTGTCCATTTGCTTCATAGTATTTTAATATGTTGTTACAGTCTCTTTGTCTGTGTGGCTTCTGATGTCGCCCGGGCTGGACATGTTTTGTCCAATGTTGATGAAGCAGCTTAAACAGACTTGTTTACTCAGCTGACACAAACACCACGATCCATCACATCCCCAACTGATAGAGAGAAAGGACAAACAAAGTGTCTCTCTCGCCTCCGCAGGGGAACTTCTTTGCCAAGTTGAGACGAAATCCAATCACCAAACCAATGCTGACACTCAGCGTGCAGGAGCTCTCACTTTGATGAATAATTCCTTCGAGTTGACATATGTATGAGGACGCACACACAAACACACACACACTCAATTTCAGCAGCTGTTTCCAACGTCTCATTCCCGATGTAGTGAACTGAGGTAGTGCTGGTGAACATATGGACAGAGAGACACTGTGAGGAAATGATGAAGCTGTCTCTCTCCCTCTGTCTCTATTACACCACATGCGTAGACAGAGTGTTTCAGACAGCTACAGTAAATCTCCAATTGGAATAGCATAGTCGCCAGACGTCCTATTTTAGTGGCCTGTCCTAGTTTTGTATGGTGTGTTCCTAACACTTGCCAATTGGGATAATACTATGCAAAATTATAGTGTAGCATTTTAAAAAGTAAAGTGCGTAATTGCATTTGTGTGTGCATGTGTGTTTAAATATATATGTATATATATTTGGCCATTACGTTTGGCCACATGTGAACCGGTCATTGCAGCTGAGGTTTGTTCTTCACTTCCATCAGTTGGTGGAGTTTTGGTTCCTTGGCACTGTCACCTCTGGCTTGCTTGGTTGGGGCTTCGGTGGAGCTGCTTTTTGATGGTGACATTGTATTAAACTGAACTACACCAGCATTACCACTATTCTCCTGGCTGCATGATATTCCTGTGTAACAGAGGCCAGCTAGTGAAGTGTTGTGTTTTTAGCTTTCTTGTTAGAGCAACCGACTCCCATGCGAAAAGTCACCAGTTCGATCCCAGCTCGGAGCGGGTTGTATGCAGTAGGACTGTTGCTTTACACATGTGGGCTCGTCCGGGATGGGAGTGAGGTTTAGGGTGGTGAGTGTAGCAGAGGACAGCTATTGAAGTGCTGTGCAGGTTAACCTCGCTCCTCTGACCTCTAAAGGTGCTCTAGTGACAGACGCTAGAAGCCATGGTCTTTAGCCTCCTTGTTAGAGCAACCGACTCCCATAAGAAAGAGTCGATGGTTTGCTCCAAGCTCTGAGCGGATTAGGTGCAGTAGGACCGGTGGGTTACATGTGGGGGCTCGTCCGAGATGGGAGTGAGGTTTAGAGGGTGAGTGTATGAGGCTACCTAGCGAAATGCTGTGCAGGTAAACCTCACTACTCTGACCTCTAAAGGTGCTCTAGCGACAAACGCTAGAGGCCATGGTCTTTAGACTCCTTGTTAGAGCAACCAACTTCCATATGAAGAGTCTCCGTTCGATCCCAGCTCAGAGCGGGTTGAGTGCAGTAGGACCAGTGGGTTACACATGGGATAGAAGTAAGGTTTAGAGGCCAGCTAGTGAAGTGTTGTGCAGGTAAACCTCACTCCTCTGACCTCTAAATGTGCTCTTGTGACAGATGCAAGAGGCCATGGTCTTTAGCCTCGTTGTTAGAGCAACCAACTCCCATACGGTTTTGGTTCCTTGGCACTGTCACCTCTGGCTTGCTTGGTTGGGGCTTCGGTGGAGCTGCTCTATGATGGTAACATTTGAATTAAACTGAACTACACCAGCATTACCACTACTCTCCTGACTGCATGATATGCCTGTGATGATATGCCAGCGTATGAAGTGCTATGTCTTTAGCATTCTTGTTAGAGCAACTGACTCCCATGCGAAAAGTTTCCAGTTCGATCCCAGCTCGGAGCGGGTTGTGTGCAGTAGGACTGTTGCGTTACACATGTGGGCTCGTCCAGGATGGGAGTGAGGTTTAGGGGGGTGAGTGTAACCAACTCCCATACGAAGAGTCGCCGGATCTATCCCAGTTGCTAGTTGAGTGGTTGAGTATTCTATTGCCGGTTGATTGGTGTAAGACCGATGGGGTTACATCTGACTGATGAGGCATTACCAAAGACATGAGGTATAGGTGTATTCTCAGTGCTGTGTTGCAGCTGGAAGGGCATTCACTGCGTAAAACATATGCCTGATAATTGGCGATTTATTCCACTGTGGGGACCCCTAGTAAATCAGGGACTAAAAAGGAGGAAGGTGAGTCAGGAGTGAGTGTTTGAGATCCGATGTATGTAGAGAGAAGAACAGTTGTCAATTTCCTGGGGGGGGAAAGTGTATATATGCATCCACTCACCAGTCCACTTTACCTTGTTCCACTCTTCTGAGGTTAGTTCCAACACACATTGTAGACACTTTCAGTAATGAACTGTGGTCATCATAGTGACTCTGAATGATTGGTTTGCACCTACACATGCCTCTATGCTTCAAAGTGAGATGCACTGTGTGTTGTAACCCATTTTCCCTTACCTGCCTGTACAATTTTGTGTAGAATGTGCTACAGTAGTCATTCTGTTGAAGACCAGATAGGATAGCTTCAGTAGCCCTCGTGCACTGATGATATTTAGGTACCCCCATCATCTTTCTGTGATTTGTCTCTCCTCAGTAAATTCTCACCACTGCTGACCATAAAAAACACAAGTTTCAAAGATATTCTTACCCAGCCAACTTCCCATAACAATTTGGTCATTGTGAAAGTGGCTCAGATCTTTATTCCTGACCATTTCTCCTGTATCCAGTTAATATTCAACATTGTAAGAATACATACATATGAGATTGCAAGAGAGAGAGGGGGAGAATGGATAAGGTGAAATACATACACAGGATATTCTGAACTCAACATGAAGCAGAAATATTCCAGACAGCCATGTAATAAATATGGTTATTTTACATTTTAATCCAGTTTTGAATTAAATGTCTGATGAAATACATGAGGCAAGAAGGAAATATTGTAAACCAACATTGGCTTTGCTTCCTGTTTTTTCGTCACACTGGAAATGGAAGTTTCAAATGAAGTTTACTGCATTGTGGAAAGCAATATTTTACACAGAATCCTCTCTATATGTTTTATGCTTTACATTATTTATTATGTAGTAAGTCTTCTGGGTATTCCAAACATATAGAAAATTGAAAAACTTGTCACAGCCTATATATGCTGACTAGTGTACACGGCACCACACTATGACTAAAATTATTCTAAATGTAGTAAGTATGAAATGTTTGTAATCTTATATCATTTAAGATTATTTTACATTATTTATAAATGAAATTATAAAATATAACTTATACTGATTGATTGATTAATTGATTGATTAATGTACATACATTTTTGGGTCACATAGTAAATGCAATAAAATTTGAAGAAATTACATATACTGTAGAGCAAGACAATGTATATCTAATTCCATTCAGCTAGCCTATTACAAAAACAGTGCGTTTCCAAACAAAAAAAAAGATTACCACCTGGATTTAACAAAGCAAATAGATAATAGCTTCCTATGGGATAATCACTGTATAGATGGTTCTGTTTCAGCTGGTAAAAATTGCATTAGCCTTAACTGATGCAGAGAGTAACTTCTTATTTATTAGACAACCATGTCTGAAGACACATTCTGTGGTCATGGAAAAAATGTTAATCTGTTTCAGAAGGGTCAAATTGTTGGCACGCATCAAGCAAAGAAAACATCTAAAGAAATAAGTGAAACTACTAATATTGGGTTAAGAACTGTCCAACGTATTATTAAAAGCTGAAAGAATAGTGGACTTTACAGACCCCCCTAGCGACAGCAGTCTATCCCACCTGCAGCCCGAGAGCAGATCACCCCTCTGCATACTCACGGCAAATGATTTAGCACCGCGAGTGTGAAGGTACTATCTTTGTACAGTCAAACTAATCTGCTTCTCCTTTGTTTTAAATTGAACGGTTTAATTGGACCGTTTATTCTTTTCTTGTTCACAATCACAAATATTTTAGTGACAGTTTCAGAACTTGTTTTTACGTCTGGGAGTTTAATACATATTCGCTACACATCTGTTCTGATGTACTGTGTTCAAAGAGCAATAAATGTAGTTAAATTGCATAAGTGCATACATAAAGCATAGTGCAAATATAAAAACCCCTTTATTAACCATAGGCTGTTAAACAAACAGAAACTGTTGGACATGATGACGTCAGTAATATGCAAATTGACGTATGACGTAATCTAGTGACATTTAGTGACTTTTCGGGCAGAGCTTATTGCTTTTTCTTTGAAAATAGTTGGCAACATTGGTGGGAAACCATCATCTTGAGGAAGAAATCTGGTCTGAAAAAATCTTGCATGATTGAGATCGTCGATTATTAAATGTCTGGTGAAATCAGATCGTAAAAAAACAACAACAGTACAACTCAAGGCTGTTTAATAGTGACGATACAAGCATTCCCATACACAATGTGAAGTGAACTCAAGGGACTGGGACTAAACAGCTGTGTAGCCTTAAGTAACCCACTTATCAGTAAGGCTAATTGAAAAAAGGCTTCAGTTTTGATATATATAATAAATATTGGACTCTAGAGCACTGAACAAGGTCATGTGAACTTGTGAGTCCAGATTCACCTCGTCCAGAGTGATGGTCACATCAGGGTTAAATGAGAGGCGGATGAAGCAATGCACCCACCTTGCCTAGTGCCTACCATACAAGCCTGTTACGGCAGTGCTGTGATTTGGGGATTGTGAAGAAGTCGATGCCGTGAGCAATTCCCTTTGTGTTGGATATTCTTATATACTGTATATATATCGTTTGTTTGTTTTTGTATTTTATATACAAGTCTTTATAGATTTGTTTGTATATTTGTGCTTTTTTTCCTTGTACATACCTTTTTGGGATTGGGTCATTGAACATGTATATTGCACTAGACATTTTTATCATTCATTCATTCATTCATTCATTTTCTTTTCAGCTTAGTCCCTTTATGCATCTGGGGTCGGCACAGTAGAATGACAGAGGATGCCCTTCCAGCTGCAACCCATCTCTGGGAAACATCCATACACACATACACTACGGACAATTTAGCCAACCCAATTCACCTTTACCGCTTGTCTTTGGACTTGTGGGGGAAACAGGAGCACCCGAAGGAAACCCACGCGAACATGTTTTTATCATCATACCACTTTTTTACACTTCCGGGCTGAAGGATGAATCGTTTGTTGAACTGTTTTTTTTTTTTGTTTTTTTGTTTTTTTTTGGGGGGGGGGGGGGGGGGGTTGTTGGTGTCGGGCATCCCCCACCTTGTAGTGGACTAATTCCGGGGAAACTACACAAATGTTACGACGGCAATAGAGACATCCAGGCCTTCTCACAACTCTGTAGAGAGGGGGTAACTCTTGTGGCGTCACAGCTCTTGTGGCGTCACAGTTTTTTTAGGTCTAGGTTCAGCATGTGTGCCCAAAGAATAAGGTCAGCTGATGTGAATATACTGAATGAACATTAATGATTTTTCCCCCCTAAGACAGGGGTGCCCAAACTCAGTCCTGGAGTGCTGGTGTCCTGCAAAGTTTAGTTCCAAGTTCCAACCCCAATCAGACACACCTGGTCTAGCTAATCAAGTTCTTACTAAGCTTTCTAAAAACATCCTTGCAGGTGTGTTGAGGCAAGTTGGGGCTAAAATCTGCAGGACACCGGCCGTTCAGGACCGAGTTTGGACACCACTACCCTAAAATGACAATCCCAGGATTCGTGGTGCTCAAATTGTGAAAGGTTCATGGAGCATGTGACATAATTTTTATTCATGGATTGACCACCACAGAGTCCAGATCTTAACCTTATGGAGAATCTCTGGGATGTGCTGGAGAAGACCTTGCACATAATAAATACAAGAACCAACCCCCCCATATGCATTCAACCTAAAATCCAACATCCTTCTTCAGGTGGCCAATCAGGTGGATTGGACATAAATTCTTTGCAGTTTTAAATGAAACAGTTCCATTCTAAATTAATCCTTCCCCTCTTTCCTTGTATCTTGATTAACAAGGCCACCAGAATGATGCTCACGTTGGCATTTATTGGGAACGGATGAGGAGTGATACTCTAAATTGAATCTTTTAAAAATTCTCCAGGCCCATTTCACATCACGCTGCCTCTGTAATGTGCGTGTGATGATTAATCAGACGGGGCAGAAGATGAGAGGCTGTGCCAGAGAGAGTGATGGATGGGACGACCGGGCCAAGCTTTAAATGGAGTAAGTTTCTCCTCCTGTTGCATGTACCTCATTTCCACATTTAACTCCACATCAACGGTAATTAGTGAAGAGGGATTGATGTGGAACGAGGACAGGATGAAAGAAGAGAGAAGAATAAAAGATAAAGCAGACAAAAAGAAAAGGGATATAGGAGAACTGAGGGCGAGGGAGGGATAAAGGAGGGTGTACGGATGATGAAATACAGAGATGCAGAGAAGTTAAAAAGAAACCAGAGACCAACAAACGTAACAAAACAGGGGTGGAGTGTGTGTTTGGGTGGGTCTGTTTGCAGGGAAGAAAAGAAAAAGTGGGACATGAGAATGCAGAAGGGAATTATAGGTTAGGACAGGTAGATGTACTGTTACTGTTTAAAAGAAACAAAATGGATCCCCTCTTATTATGACAAAAAAATCTAGAGCACCTGCATCAATGCAGTGGAAAATAGACTGGGGAATTTCAGCAGATGAAAGCATATGGGTGCATAAAAAAGGGAAAAAGCAAGAAATAATAGATGCTAATAATACACTTTTCTTGGGATTCAAATATGGTACAGAGCAGTGGGGTCACCCTCAGGATACAATGGCTATTGTGTGTAATGTATGTCCTTCACTTTATTCATTCATTCAATTTTTAATAGGACACACACACACACACACACACACACACACACACACACACATAAATTAAATCAAAATTATTAGCTCTTGCTTTTCAAATATTTCCCAAATGATGTTTAACTGAGCAAAGAATTGTTCACAGTATTTACTATAACATTTTTTTCTTCTAGAGAAAGTCTTTTTTTGTTTTTGTAATGTGATGGACACTGACAATGGAGAGCAGATCCAAATGCAGGTTTTAATAATAAGAATGGTCAGGCAAGCAATGGTCAACACAGGGGTGATCAGATACATACAGAGAATTCAGAGTTATAGTCAAATAACAGGTGAGTGGTCAGAAGGCAGGAAGCACACAGAATAAACACTAAAACAAAGAGAGGATCAAACACGGCAAGACAAGGCAAAGGAAACGCGTTGTAAAGTTCACAAACAGATAAACCCAGCATAGATGTGTGTGTGTGTGCGCTGTTTTTAAAGTCTGTATAATCAATTCTGAACAGCTTCAGCTGTGTGTTAGCAATCAGCTGGAAAAGCGGAACAGGTGTGAGTGAGCGATGCATGACTGAACTTGTAGTCCATAAACTGGCAGATTTGTAGTTCTATAATTGATCTGCGCGACGCAGTGACGCAGTAGGTAGTGCTGTCGCCTCACAGCAAGAAGGTCGCTGGTTCGAGCCTCGGCTGGGACAGTTGGCTTTTCTGTGTGAAGTTTGCATGTACTCCCTGCGTTCGCGTGGGTTTCCTCCGGGTGCTCCGGTTTTCCTCCCACAGTCCAAAGACATGTGGTATAGGTAAATTGGGTAGGCTAAATTGTCCGTAGTGTATGTGTGTGTGAATAAGTGTGTATGTGTTTCCCAGTGATGGGTTGCAGCTGGAAGGGCATCCACTACATAAAACAAATGCTGGATAAGTTGGCAGTTCATTCCGCTGTGGCGACCCCAGATTAATGAAGGGACTAAGCCGAAAAGAAAATGAATGAATGAGTAATTGATCTGCGTGTTTACTAGCAATCTGCCAGGAGTAGATCGGATGCAAAAGCCTCCAAGCTCCTTATCCTTAAAGCCTCCTTTATGTAGGTGATGATAATAATGATATTTTTTCAGGAAGATATTCAGCAGTATTCAAAATAAACTAATAATATGGTATAACAAGTTTATTAATGAATAGAGACACACATAAAAATTATATTTTATTTTTAATATTATAAAAATATTATATTAATTATAAAATTATATTATATTATAAAATATATTTTAAAATATATTTTTAGAAAAATTGACAATGTCCTGGCAGAACATTGCCAGTCATTGTCCATTGAAAATAAATCGTAATTAATAATGTATTTAAATATTCAGAATTTGTGCTCTGCATTTAAACACCTAGAGCAGTGGGAAACCAGCCTGATCTCACGAGGAAACGTAACTATTTTATTTTTTGTCAATTCAGTGGCTAAATTATACAAATTCAAACATGTACGATGACAAAATAACAAATCATACTAAATTGTACGTATGAGATCATACGAATTGGTCACTAAATCAAAAAGTTACGAATTGCTGTAAGATCATGTTGGAGAAACCCATTGCTGTGGTGCCCGGGGAGCAGTTGGGGGATCGGTGCCTTGCTCAAGAGACTCACCTCAGCTGTGGTATTGAGAGCGTTGGTTATTTACTCCCACCACAAGGGCTGAACGATATTGGGATAAATTCGACATCGCAATTTTTTTTTTCTCTGCGATATATATTGCAATATAAAAAAGTCATTACTTTAAATGGATTGGGATGATTTTGTAGGGGAGCGAAGAATAAATATAATTTTATGTAATTTATTATATACATATGATTATTATTATTATTATTATATGCCGATGTATTGTGGTTCAATTCTGTAGTGTCTCCACAAATCTAGTGTGTTTTACCTGTGGTTTCTAGACAACTATAATTCCAACTCAACATTGCCTATCCTGCTATGTGACTATTGCGGACACATACATTGCAATATCGATGCTCAAATGATATATTGTGCAGCCCTACCTACCACCCACAATCCCTGCCGATGCCAGGACTCGAACCTGCAACGTCACAATAAGAAGTCCAACTGTCTAATCTTTAGACCATGGCCTAGGCCACAAATGAACAACTGCTATTGACTGACTGATTGATGATTGTAATTTCCAAAATTAAAAAAAAGTCAAAGCTGTGTTAAACTGGAAAAATTACACGCAAATAATGTTATACCAGGATATAATACTGATTTAAACTGATGTCTAAGATTTCCATGCCTTTTTTACATATCTTTCTTCATGTGTTCTAAACTAGCTTGTTTTCTTTGTATGCATAGTTTACTTTGGTTGTTACCGACATCTGACAGGTGAGAATTTCAAGTCAACAGCACCTTTAGAAATATGTTTTCTGAGAAAAATGGTGACACACATAATTCTTATTTTGTACACTGTTATATACAGTATATATTAGGGTTGGGTATCGTTTGGGGTTCTTTCAATACCGGTGCTAAATCAATCATTTTAAAACCGTGCTTGTACCAAAATGGTGCCTGAACTGACACTTTTGAGCCCCAAAATTTTAGTGGACGACTTATTTGAATCATTTTAATTGATCAATATAATTATAGTCTAAAATATGTCGATGAATCTGCAGGAAGTTGCTCACCGGATGCACTGTACTACAGGCGTTGCATCCTATACCTTTCTAAACAACAAGATCAAATGTCTAACATTGACAACGGTGTCCGTATAACAGAAAGTTGTTTCAAATTAAATGTTTAGAGATGGTGTGACACAACGCGTACCTATCTGTGCCTTTGATGTACTCCTTGATGCTTCTTACATTCTTGTTCAGCACCAGTGGCACCGAAATTAGGCACCAAAATTCATATGCTGATTTGATCCACTGGGTTTCGGTCCCCGACCCTAGTATATATAGGCCTTCACAACTATAATGGAGCAAAATGAGGTCTGAGTCCACTTTTGAAGTCAGAGTCACTATGAATGCAAAGCGAACTAGATACTTTATCTCTTTAAAGCAATCAAGGTTTGGTTTGTTCTAGAAAATAAGCCCACACATCCCTACAAACACACAGTCAATTTAAAGCAATTTTATTTGATGGCTAGAATGTCAAACAAGGACGAATTTCACCTCAGCTGTTTGGACACATTATTTCCATTTGCACACGCTGTGAGGAGGTGCAGCACAGATTCATTAGAAACTCAATGTTCTTTATTTCTCCAGTTTATTCCCATCAGCAACCAAGAGAGACGCCGCACACTCGCGCATGCCCTCCTCGCACATCACCACGGCAACTCGCAGCCAGGTTAAATCAGTTGTGAGTCTCACTGGGAGAACACACATTATCTCAAATAATTCCGCCCAACTAAAAAGCTTTTTTGTTTTGCCATGACAGGCATAGAATGGGAGGGAAGCGCTCTATTTGCAAGTATCAAATAATGGAAGCAAAATAAAGCTTGTCTTTTTTCATTTGTCTCCTCTGATGAACTGATAAATATGCTGTGGCCTCTGGAGTATCGTCTCCATTTGGATGCTTCCTGGCTTTTTCTCATCTTTGCATACTGTCTTGTATGGAAAAATTCCATGCTTCTTGGCCACAGCAAAAGAGCTGGGCTAGAAAGAGAGTAGGAAAGAGGCTTCGGGGGCTTGTCTAGAATCCTCAAACACCTGGACTGTCGAGCTTTCTTGTTAATGTTTAATGGTATTAAAAGACCGCAGCGAGCTGAGAGGATGTGTGTCTACATTCCACGTATCTGAGTTACACAACGGGAGAGTGGGAATGTGATAAAACACGGAACAGAGGGAAGAGAGCCAGTGGGACACCTTATGGGGTGTGTTTCAAAAAAGGAAACTCTGATTTTACTTTGAAGCATAATTGGCCACTCCACTAGAGATGCAACAACCGAGAGTCCCTTTGCTGTTCTGTAAGCCTGCAGATGACTGAAGATCAAAGAAGATGTGATGGACATCCTCCCCACGGAGATGGAGCATGTGTGTGTGTGTGTATGTGCTGCATGGGAATACAGGATCACCATCTGTGGAATATGAAACCACAGTTCATGTGTGCTAATCTACAGATCAGAGAAATGTAATACTACATCATGAATGGTTATGATGTGAAAGCATGGGTAATTATTAATACCTGATCAAAATATGGAAAAATGGGACCTAGAAAATTGTTACAAGACCCTATAGATATGTACACTAGATTGTCTACGCTATTGTTGTCTGTTGGAAGGAATTCGTCAATAGAGCTACCATTTTGGTACAGGGTCCTTTAAAATGAATGTGGGACCAAGATGCAGTGGCAGACTGGCCAGCTGAAGCCATATACACTCACTGGCCACTTTATTAGGTTCACCTTCTTAGTTCTGGGTTGGATCTCCTTTTGCCTTCAGAACTGCCTTAGTCCTTCGTGGCATAGATTCAACAAGGTACTGGAAATATTCCTCAGAGATTTTGGTCCATATTGACATGATAGCATCACGCAGTTGCTGCAGATTTGTCGGCTGCACATCCTTGATGGAATCTCCTGTTTCACCACATCCCAAAGGTGCTCTATTGAATTGAGATCTGGTGACTGTGGAGGCCATTTGAGTACAGTTAACTCATTGTCATGTTCAAGAAACCAGTCTGAGATGATTTGCGCTTTATGGCATGGCACGTTATCCTGCTGGAAGTAGCCATCAGAAGATGGGTACACTGTAGTCATAAAGGAATGGACATGGTCAGCAACAATACGCAGGTAGGCTGTGGCGTTGAGTGGTTGCTACTAATGGGCCCAAAGCATGCCAAGAAAATATCCCCCACACCTTTACACAACCAACAACCTGAAACATTTATACAAAGCAGGATGGATCTATGCTTTTTATATTGTTGATGCAAAATTCTGACCCTACCATCCAAATGTGGCAGCAGAAATCGAGACTCATCAGACCAGGCAACGTTTTTCCAATCTTATATTGTCCAATTATGGTGAGCCTGTGCAAATTGTAGCCTCAGTTTCCTGTTTTAGCTGACCGGAGAGGCACCCGGTGTGATCTTCTGCTGCTGTAACCCATCTGCCTCAAGGTTGGACGTTTTGTGCGTTCAGAGATGTTTTTCCGCATACCTCGGTTATAACAAGTGGTTATTTGAGTTACTGTTGCCTTTCTATCAGCTCAAACTAGTCTGGCCATTCTCCTCTGACCTCTGGCATCAACATAACATTTGCACCCACAGAACTGGGGCTCACTGGACATTTTTGTCTTTTTCCAACCATTCTCTGTAAACCCTAGAGATGGTTGTGCATGAAAATACTCATGAAAAGTTTATGAAATACTCAGACCAGCCCATCTGGCACCAACAACCATGCCACGTCAACGCAAATTTCAAATCAGCCAATCTCAAATCAGCAACTCAATCCACACTGGGATTCTACACACAATGGGCTACAGCAGCAGAGGACCACACCGGGTGCCACTCTTGTTATCTAAAAACAGTCATGTTCATTTATAAAGCTGTACTTTGTATAATATCCTCTTTGCATCAAATTACAAAAAAACAAATCACAGCTTATGTGAAGAGCATCTAATGCAGCATCTATCAACGGGCCAGTAAATTTGATGTTGTTCTCTTTTCTATCTTACACAATTTTTTTTGACAGTCATGAAAACACTATTTTGAAGTTTGTTTGTTTTTTCGAGGATAAAGAACTGCAAAGAAAAAATTAATAAATAAAAATCAGTACTCTCTCATTCACTGCTTTCTATGTTCTATCTTTCTATGTTTACCCTCACAATGTTGCCCAAGACTAGTTGCTCATGAAGCTAAACAAAGTGGGTGTGAGTTCCCCAAGTAGGATGTGATCCTGGATTAATGTCTATGTTCATTTCAATTCAATTCACCTTTATTTGTATAGCGCTTTTACAATGTAGATTGTGTCAAAGCAGCTTCACATAAAAGGTCACAGTAAATTGGAACAGGGTAGTTCAGTTTTTAGTGTTTAAGTTCAGTTCAGTTTAGCTCAGTTCAGTGTGGTTTAATAATCACTACTGAGAGTCCAAACACTGAAGAGCAAATCCAACGAGGCGCAGCTCTACAGATCCCGAACCATGCAAGCCAGTGGCGACAGTGTTAATCCTAGAACATCATTCCTGTTCGAAAATTTAATCCTTACTCCTAAACCTAACACTAACTATAAATTATTCCCCCCAAAAAACAGAGGGGATTAATAGTTGAACAATACTGTAGAAGCACATAACCCTAAATATAAGCCTAAACTTAAACTTAACAAGATTCAACTCTAATCGTATCCCGCAAATCTGATTGGCTAATTGGAATATTGTTGCAGGATCACATAAATGTGCTTTGAAAAGCGTTGTTTCTCTCATCACTACAACACCCTGGCAACCACCCACCACTTTTAATCAGCTACATTGCAAAAAGCATCTGAAACATTTCAGTGACCCTGTAACCACGTAGCAACATGCTTAAACACTCTAAACACAGTGGCAATACATTGTGGTGAGTTGCATGGTCAAGCACTCATTTTCATCAACATCTTATCGTTCTCCCACTCCTTTTGCTCATCCCTTCTCATAAGTCTGAGACTCTCATAACGTCCATGAGTCAGTGAGAGGGAAGGAAAGAGGGAGAGATTACATGTTGAGGGATAATTGGAGTCACACTGAGATACAGTGTTCATAATTACAGTGCTTACCTCAGTGCAGTAGGTTGCACTCACACTTTCTCTTTAATACAATACAGATCACTGGGGTGTTTTCACAGGCCGAAGCTCATCATGCGTTATGAGACCTGCACTTGTAACCCAACTATATCTCAAGACCACACAAGAATACTGCACTTCAAATTGAGGCATGGCTATAAATCTGGACACGAGAGCGAGCGCTCAGACTAGTAAGGTCAGGTGCTTTTCACAGCTCACAGATCACAACATGGGTCTTACTCTTATCTTCCACCCTGGTCACTTCACTAGATTTATATTTTCTGCCTCCTTCTGATTTTCCTTTATCCCAGGAAAATTGTTCACAGTTAAGATGGTGCAAACCTCCATTCCAATGGAAGCCTTGTTCTTTTTTTTTTTACATTTCATTCTCTTGTTGAAATGTTCCTCCACAAGTTTAGATGGATGTCTGATCCTGCCCAGCAGGCACACAACATCATAAGATGTTAATATTAGGTTAGATTTAGGTCAAGATGTCAGGTGACCAAAATTCCATGTCTAGCCAGCGTCTAAGGACAACGTTATTTTGACATCCAATAACGACATCAAATCACGTTGATATTTGGTTGATTTTAGGTTGATTTTAGGTTGTGTTAAAAAGTGGCCAAAATCCAAAATCTGATAGATGTCATAGTGGTAACGTCCACACAACGTCAGGGTGTAACAATATTAGACATTCACATTTAGTTGATTTTAGGTTGATTTTAAGGTTGATTGACGTCCTGTGCATGCAGGGTGGTTAGGAGTCACAAATGTTTCTTGAATTCGGCAAGGTATATCTGCATGAAAAAGCTTCTTATAAAATGAGTATGAAATATTTGTACTTGTTTTTTCTTGCATACGTAACAGGTTAAACATGCAAATCCCCTTATCAACACACTGACAACAACCTAGAACACACTATAAACTGCATAGCAACATTACAAAAACAATCAGAAAGCAATGATCAGTAGCCACCAAGACCACCCTAGCAAATACATCAGAATGATGTACAACAGAATGAGTCGCCAATTATTCCAGCTATTCCAGCATATATTGTATGCAGCGGATGCCCTTCTAGCTGCAACCCAGTACTAGGAAACACCCATACACACTCATTTACACACACACTCATACACTGCGGCCAATTTAGTTCATCCAATTCACCTACAGCATATGTCTTAGGACTGTGGGGGAAACCGGAGCACCTGGAGGAAACCCACATGAACAAAGGAAGACCGTGCAAACTCCACACGGAAATGCCAACTGGTTCAGCTGGGACTTGAACCAGCGACCTTCCTGCTATGATACAAATAGATAGAAATGTTCAAAACATTCTGAGAGCAACACCTTGACAATCAGAAAGAAGGGGGAAAAAACTACCAGCACTCAGATCAACATACCAACCAATCTAGATGAGTATACTCAAACCCTGCTAGCATTACCTTGGCAACTACTGTACCTAGAAAACACTTTAAGCCACCTAACAACATGACAAAAGTACCGGAAGCACCTTATTAACACCTTGGCAACCACAGAGGAAAAAATAAACACTAGCAATGTACTGGCAAACACATAGCAACATGCCAAAAACCTTCTGAAAAGTATACTAACTCACAACAAATCAGCCCCTTTGATCTCATGTGAGTGGCAGGTTGAGTACTCTAATGCCCTTTAGCAACCCCTTGGCACCCACCCACAACACCTTATTCTGCATAGTGATGTGACAAAAGACTCAACCCTCAGCAGTATCCAATCAATCAACAAACATACTGACAACACCTTAGCAACAACAACAGAGACAAAAACTAGCAACGTACCCAGAAGGCCTTATCAAAAGTCTGTCAACTGGTCAAAAATGAGTTCAGTTGTGTTTAAATGTTCAGAAAGCACTCATAACTCCTTAGCAATGCCCTGGCAACCACTTAGAACAACATATACAAAACACTCAGAAATGTTTAGCAATACGCTTGTTAAGTGTGACGTCATGAGAAGCGGCTTCCAGGTCCAAGTGCTATATCTGTATGAGGAGACTCAACAAATGGTAATAATAAATGTTTACAAAGCGCTGTAATACTTTAAAAAATCATGATCACAATTATATATATATATACATGCCTAATACCCAATGGCCAGAAAGTGATACATTTTTTATAAATTGTTAAAATATTGGTGTTTGAGATGCAGCCAGTCCAGAGACTGTCGTGTACACCATGATTTTATATAAAATTCACTTTAATGTGTGATATGACTAAAAAGTGGTCATAAACAAATATTTTCTCAAGTCAAATGAGTAGCATCTTGGACCCGGAAACAGTATTTCATATGTCAGGACTAACAAGGGGATATCCAGTAGCCACCCAAAACACAACAGCATACACAGATCAATATCCCCCAAATTGTGAAAAGCAATGAATAACAACTTGGCAATCACACCCAGAGAGAAACAAACCTAGCAACATAACCACTTTGTAACATGTTTAAAGCACTTAGAACAACCTAGTACTTACCATGACATCTAATCATCTTCATTTTTTGATTCATTCATAGGGAATCCTATAATATTTACATGAGCAATATCACATGAGTAGCAGTGCGATAAGACTGTATATCGAGACTGGTGGGAGGCGTGCGTTGGCCTTAGTGTCCCACCAGTGACGATATACAGCCATATTGCACTGCTACGAGTTTGATGTTGTGTTTATACATTTCGGCGAACAGTTCGACGACACAATTGTGTGTATAAAAAAGAAAATCAAACACGGAGAGTCTCAAAATCCTTTTGTATGATTTTGTATGACTTTCTTCCGCCATTCATTCACATTTGCAGCTGACAGAACAACAGAAACCATACTACTTCACAAACTTCACTTTAGAGCAAGTATTTGAATGATTCTCTAGTGCACATGTGTCAATTACAAGGCCCGCGGGCCAAATGCGGCCCTGCAAAACATTTAACCAGGCCCGACAACAAGTTTTTGTAATGAAGTTCAAGTGGCCCGTGTTCATTTTAAATATTAAGTCTGTGACAATTACAATATTGAGACGCAGGTGGTGCTGTTGCGCTTCAACCTACTCACTAATTTACACATTAGTGTAACGTTACACTAAATGTAAACAAGGTAAAATATTTCTGGGACTAGCACAATGTCAAAAAAATTGTGGACAGCAAAAATAGACAGTTTCAACCAAAGTAAAATAATCATGTGAATAAATATTCTCTATAATGAAGCTGACCAAAACATCCCACAGATCCCACCTCACAGACCACCATATGTCTGTAATGAAAGTAGCCATGGCAAGGGACATTACACCTAGAATAGATGAGATTGTTTCTATGAAAAGATGCAGGGTGTCTGGTAAGAGTTAAATCCCTAATTTTCTTCGGATTGGCATGTAAACCCACTGCAAGAGTCCTTTGGTGCAAAATAATCTAAATAATAACATTTCTTACCATTTTTATAGGCTACCATTTATCTATAATAGCCTGCTAATAAATATATTGCTTTAATTTTTTTTCCTCTGAAATCCACAAGTTCAGTTGTAGGCATCGACAGTTGGCATGGATAATTTCATGATTAGGTTGCTTTTTAAAGCTAAAAGAATAAGTTCAATAATACAATATCAGAAACCATCATTTGCTTGTTGTTGGCGTTTTGTTTCATCATCAGTTTTTCTGAATATGAAATTGTTTTTAAAGTAGACTACTGTTCTATGCTAGCCTACTGTACTGTTTTATGCTTATAATGGTTAGAGACCTTATTTCCTGTTTTGATATAGATTAAACCTGCTGTGACAAATTAAATGTAAAACCTTACTATTTTGATAAATGTGGTTTAATGAAGTGTTATAGAGATATTATAAAGTTAATACACTTATTTCCTCCAATAAATATAATTTTTTAAATGTGTATGTAAGGCCCCTTACTTTACTCACAACACTCAGTGCGTCTCTTACCAAGTTTGGATTTGACTCCCCTGCTCTAGCGTAATGTCTAAACTAATGTCAAAACAGGTGATTTTGCTCACATTTTAAGATTATAATGCTAAACGGCATGAAATGCCATCAGTCTACAGAGATTTCTATTTCTCTGTTGCAATCGGGAGATCACAATAATTAACCCCGAAAAAGCCAAAGCAAATAAAACACTACCAGAAACACTACCAGACTATGGTATAAATACAGAACTTCAACATAAAAAAGCAATTAGAATGTCATTTACCTGTTTAATAATGATTTAATCAGTTGTAGTTAAAAATTACACTGAGTTTTTCTGATCCAAGGGTTTATTATGTGGTCTTTGTCGCCATCTTGTGGCGGAACGTGAACCGTCTTTGCTCTGCTCAATATAACAGGCTGATGGATGCTGACGTCTCTCTCAAATTATGAATATTTAAAATAGGCACTATCCTTATAAATAAACTGCATAGTTGCAATCTAAACAACTACATTCTCACCTAAAAAGCCTCAAAAGTACATTATGTTGTCCAGCAGATGCAACATTTGTCAAACTGTAGTGAGTTTATTGATCTGCTGACACTATGTGGGCAGAGTAATACAGAAGGGTGAAAAGGCTGTATAAGTTCTGATATTGCAGAATATAGCACGGCTATCAGAAACTCTGATTCAAGAACCAGACAGAACTGTTGTATAAAGTACAGTATTTTTGTTACTAACAAGACCACCCTAGAAACTGATGAACAATATCCAAAAAAAATGAATAAATAAAACAAAAATAAATAAATAGAGCAGACTGAGAACACCTCAGCAATACATTGGTAACCACAGAGAAAAAACAGCAACACTAGCAACTACATTTAAATCTACAAATAGCACTCAAGCAACCCCTAGCAACACCCTGGCAACTTCAGTGATTATGTGATAAATAATTTAAATTAAAGGCTGGAGTATTTATTAAGTATCACTGTCAGTTTTAAATCTGTCTGATTTTTAATTTAAAAACTTTAATTTAGCTTAGCACAAATAAACATAAATAATTAGCATACATAATTGAATCGAATAAGACCATTAGCATCTCACTTTAAAATGACCAAAGAATTCCAAGAATAATTTTACCATTTAAAGCTTGACTCTTCTGTAGTTACACTTTGTACTAAGACAGACGGAAAGGAAGAAAACATTTCTATTTTCTGGGTTGATACGGCTAGTAACTATACTCTTATTCTAGCGTAATAATCAAAGAACTTTGCTGCCTTACCATGGCTGTATTATATTATTCGAGTCAAACTCTAAATATGATACATTTTTAAAACTCTTTGCTCATTTTTGATCAAGATGCTAATGGTCTAATCTGATTCAATGATCTATGCTAAGCTAAGCTAAGCTAAAAGTGCACCTGCCAGACCCAGAAATTGGCTGAATGTGTTTAAAAATGGTCTAGGTGGCACGGTGGCTCAACTGTCACCTCACAGCTAGAGGTGGCTGGTTTAAGTCCCGACTCAGCCAGTTGGCATTTCTGTGTGGAGTTTGCATGTTCTCCCGGTGTTGGTGTGGGTTTCCTCTGGGTGCCCCGGTTTCCCCTACAGTCCAAAGTCATGCGCTATAGGTGAATTGTAAGCTAAATTGCTATAGTGTATGAATGCATGTGTAAATATGGGGGTTTTCCAGTACTGGGTTGCGACTAGAAGGGTATCCGCTGCGTAAAAAAACATATGCTGGTATATTTGGCAGTTCATTCCGCTGTGGCGACCCCTGATAAATAAGGGACTAAGTCTGAGGAAAATGAATGAATGAATGAACTGTTTAACTCTAAAGAAGTTATTTTAAAAAAGGCCTATTAAAACAAGTGGAGTGTTCCTTTAAATGCAGATGCTGCTGTTTTGACAGAAAACTATTAGCGATCTGAATTGAACTTAATGTACTTGAGTTATTCAAGGATGGTTGATCATCGCACTTAGGCTATTTGGCACTTATCAGTGGAGTCTGTGAAACAGCACTAGTTATGCCCCATTTGCTTTATGCCTTTTTGTATTTTGAAGAGCTTATTTATAGATAGGGTCATGCGATTCTTGTTTTTTATGATTGTGGCACTGTTTTCACCGCTACATGCCAAAATGGATGCTGAAGCAGTCACGCAAATAAGTGAAGCAGTAAGTGGCTGGAGTGAGCAGGTATGCTGGAGTCAAAACCTCAGTGGCCAGCAGCTTTCATCAGCCCGCTGCTGCCATCTACTGGACTGTAATATTCTTCAATCCAGGGTGTCTGTAAAATCAGCCTCCAGGGCTGCTGTGATGGCGAGCAAAACTCACTTTAGGCTTGAGTAAATCATCTGTTTAAACTGGATTACAGTAAATACTTTTAAATTAAATTTATGAAGCTCTTAATAAGAGTTATTCATTCGTCTATAAGAACTAATATTTATAGTATTGCTGTTTATAAAGGTAATTCATAATTGGGATTTATGTTTCAATATTTGAAGTTGAAGTACAGTAAAAGTACTGATATAAAGTTTGAGAAAACAATATAGAAATTACCTAATAATTTATATTAAAAACGTCAAAATTCTGTATACGGTAGCGCAGTGAGTAGTGCTGTCGCCTCACAGCAAGAAGGTCGCTGGTTTGAGCCTCTGCTGGGTCAGTTGGCATTTCTGTGTGGAGTTTGCATGTTCTTATATTTGGGCCCCTTTTCTTGATGCGCTACCTCAGTTAGACTTTAATAATTGACTATTTTATATATTAATTGTTAATATTGTCAGACATTTATTATGGATTTTATCTTTTTTTTGTTATTTTCTGGTATGTACGTATTTAATATTTATTTGTCTTTTTATTTCATATTTGTATTTCTATATTCTATTTATGCTTTATTTCTTGACATTATTATTATTATTATTATTATTATTATTATTATTATTATTTTTATCATTAATCACTGTAAATCTACTTATGTTTAACATCAATATAATAAAAGTTTTGACGGATTTTGAGACACTGTATACCGTGGGGGTGTTTAATTAATTGATACTGGGTAACAACCAAACACAATCATTCACACACATACATGATTAAGTTATCAAAAAAATAAATAAACCTTGATATTTATTTTACGTCTACATCATACATAAAGTTATGTATATTATAGAACAGAGAGAGCCCTAAATTCTAACCCTAATCCACAACGAACCCTCCTTATGTTCCAAACCTAGTTTAGTGTCTTTTTTCTGCTGATCACAAAAAGAGATATTTTGAAGAATGTTAGAATCTGAATTCTAAATTTTATAAATGAAGGAATGCCATGAAAGGCAAAAGCTACCGGTTTCCACAATTCTCCAAATATAATTTTTTTTTTTGTACAGCCAAAAAATAAACATATAAAGGTTTGAAATCACACGAGGGTGAGTAAGAGGTGAAGAGCTGTAGGTAAACTGGATGAACTAAATTGGCCGTAGTGTATGAGTATGGATGTTTTCCAGAACTAGTTTCCATTTGGAAGCTTATCCGCTGTGTAAAACAAACTGGATAAGTTGGCGGTTCATTCTGCTGTGGTGACCCCTGATGAATAAAGGGACTAAGCTGAAGGAAAATAAATGAATAAATTAATGCGAGGGGGGTAAATATTGAGTACATTTACATTTTTGGTGTGAACTATCCCTTTAAATGACACCAGGCGGCCATGTTGCAGCGGTTTGCGCTTCTAATAGTTTTATTCTGCTCTGTTGTGACAAGAGTCACTGTCTAAACAGACCTCCACACTACGTTATAAAGCCTCAATTAGTCATGATAATAGGATGACAGGTTTGCATTCTGGAAGGGTAATGGTTCGTTTTAATTGTGCATTTGCATGAGTGTGCTCTGGGTGGAGGTGAGAGGTGGGCCGCGCATGAGAAACATTTACTCGGCGCTTGATTACAAAGAACAGACACGCTTAATTGTTGGGAATTGAATAATGAGTCTTTATTGTATTTATTGGATTACGAAGGCTTTTAGCTGTCCCCCGCTGATCGCACTGTGTCGTCTGCTTAAGAGGCGTCAGAGGTGAGCAGGTCCGTGCCGCGGACGTGGAATATTAATCAACTGGATACCTGCCTTTATTGATCAGCCTGTCGACGTAAACGTATGATCCGTCATTCATCACGCAGAGTCAGCTGGAAATGAGGAATCAGTGGTTGTTTGTAAAGGCTTAATGAAATGCAGTTGTTGTTATTATTATTATTATTATTATTATTATTATTATACTGAGTGGAGTTTGTATGTTCTCCTCGTGTTCGCGTGGGTTTCCTCTGAATGCTCCAGTTTTCCTCACAATCCAAAGATATGCTATATAGGTGAATTGAATAAACTAAATTGGCTGTAGTGTATAAGTGTGTGTTTATACTAGATTTTATGGGTGTCTTCCAGTACTGGGTTGCGCCTGGAAGGGCATCCGGTGCATAAAACTATGCTGGAATAGTTGTCAGTTCATTCTGCTGTGGAGACCTCTGAAATAGAAGCTAAGATGAAGGAAAATGAATGAATAATAAACTGACACAAATAAAGTAAAATATATGTGACCCTGCACCAAAAAAAAAAAAAAACCCCATACATTATTTGTTGATTTGATTTGTGGAACTTGAGAACTAATAAGCTTTCCATGGATGTGCTGTATAGATGGTTAGGATAGGGCATTTTTTGACCAAGATACAAGTACTGTACTTGAAAATATAGAATCTGTAGGATAAAAAAAAAACTTGTTAAAAATACTCTGAAAAGCTGTCTAGTGAAGTTCTTTACAATGCATATAACTGATCAAAAATACTTTTGATATATTTACAGTAGGACATTTATAAAACGTCTTCATGGAACATAATTTTTACTAAATATTCAGATTTTTGACAAAAAAAAAGATTATTTTGGCTTATACAGTATTGTTGGCTATTCTCACAAATGTATCTGTGCAACTTAAGATTGTTTTTGTGGTCTGAGGTCACATACTTAGGATCTAAATCCAATACCAAATTATTATTTAAAAAAAAAATAAATAAAATAATAATAATAATAATATATATAATATATATATATATATATATATATATATATATATATATATATATATATATATATATATATATATGTGTGTGTGTGTTTATATATATATATACACACATATATATACACACACACACATATATATATATATATATATATATATATATATATATATATATATATATATATATATATATATATATATATATATATATATACTGTATATACATAAATTAAATAAAAATCAGCAACTAAAAAATTAAAGCAAAACAGGCTAAAATAATTTGACGAAAAAAGTCAATAATTAAACAATAAAAATTTGTACAAAAAAAACCCCACATCTGGACACCCTATGTTGGACACCCTGGACACCCCATTCTTTAAGCAGTGGATGAAAACCTGAGCAGTTCCTTCAGTAGTGTAGACACTCGGGTTGTTGAATGGGGGAAAAAACAGCTAAATGTTTTCTGTGAGAAAGTTTATCAAAACAAGGTATGTATAGTATGCTGTGCCGTATAAACACATGGATTATGACAGGATCTTGTCACACATTTCAGTCGCTCATAAAGCCATATTACTCAGTTGTACTTGAACCCTTGCAAAAGTAATTTTTTTATTTAAAATTTGCGAAAGGAAATGAGAGAATAATGTCCAAATCCTAGCACAAATTAGCACAAAAGATGCTTCTAAACACATTAATCAGGTAAATACAAATTTTTGATGAATCTTTAAAATTAAATGGTGCATTTATCAGTTTGAATGGCATTCATCTGAGCCCTTTTTTCTTGAGATCCGCTGATGTGGTTGTGTATGAGATGCAGCTTGATTAAAATTACAGTCATTGTATCATTGTTTGACAGTACAGTGTGTTGGTACTCAGAGACATGTGTCTGAAAACCTTCCCCCCTTCATCATCCCCCGCTCAGACAAATCAATGACAAAATGAATTCTGATGAACCTAAAGCTGGCTTTTTTTTTCTGCGGTCAAAGCAATGTCCAGCGATGGATGTTTGTCTCCCTGGCTGTAATTCGTCTAAAATCCAATTACAAAGAAGCCGTAGTGGAAAGACGCTAAGCTGAAACACGCTAAGATGAAAAATGAATCTGGAGTGCATTTCGCTCGCTGTAGCTGTTTGGCGAGGCAGGCCGATGCTCCAACACAAACTTGGTTAGGTCATCCTCGCTGGAAACGCACATTACGCTGACATTAGCATAAATGGGTTATCGATCCTCATTGAAGCTAACCTTCAGTTCTGTCCTGTGGAATCAGGCTGAAGAGCTTGTGTAGGTGTGTGCATGCGTGTGCATGACCATAATGAAGATGTGACCTTTCAGGTTGATCCCCTTTTAGAGTGCTGCTCACCTCGACATGTGCAGTCCACTTCCAGACATGTAGTCTTTTTTCTTGAACGGCCTTCACCAGAAATTTATTGTATGTCATTTTTGAGATTAAGGGCATTTCAAGTTTTTATTTAGGGGACAGTTCACCCAAAAATTAAACTGTATTTACTCACCCTCATGTAGTTTCAAGCCTTTATGAGTTTCTTTTTTCAAAAGAAGATATTACGAAGAATGGTGAAAACCTGTAACCACTGACTTCCATATAGTAGGAAAAACAAATTCAATGCAAGTCAATGGTTACTGTACATATTTTTAGTTTTCTTCAAGTCAAATATTATCCCTTATGTACTGTTGGGGATGTTTTCATCCACTTTGGGGTGATTTTATGTCCTAATTTGACCATAACTTTTTCTGTGTTTCACCTAACAGAATGATTTTTGGTGACAAGTCTTATTTTGACACATATTTTGAGAAAATGCTTTGAATTGAAAAAAAATCTTAATGATACACTCTGGGAAAATTCACTACTCTTTTGTTATGTTTGGGATGAAAACATCTACTAAATTAAACTGCTGTAAAAATGCGTCAGATAATTTTTTTTTTCAAATTTCTTTGCATAAATCAACCTCAGTCCTGATCAAAACTACTAAATATTTAGAAAATTACAGGATTTTAATTCTTTAATTTTCAAATTCATAAATGATGTAACTGATTTGGTGAAAAAACACACAAAATTATGTATTTTATATATAAAAAAGTAATTGTGGACTAGATGTTTTTTTTTTTTTTTACATTTATTAAAGTCTTGGACATGTGAAACAATATTGCCTTTGATCCATTGTTTTTGACAATTTTTTAATTTTCTTTTTTTCCTCCCTAATTTATTGTTGTTGGCTGTTTTTGTCCTATTGACTTCCATGAGAGCATATTATCATGCATTTTTGATTGTTGATGGTTTTCCCTGTTGGGAAAAGGTAAAATTAGTAATTTTAACTGTTGATCATCAGTTGTCATCATTAACCCTTTAGATAGGCCTGTGCAAAAAAAAGCTTAGTTTCTGGATTTTAAATGGAGTATAACAGCAAATTAAAGTGTGTGTATGTGTGTCTGTGAGTATGTGAGAGTGACCTTTATGCACTTACCTTGATGTATCTGAGAAAATCAAAATATGCATCTCAGCTCTCAGAACTACATGGAGTAAACAAAAACAAAGACTGTATTTATTTATGCACCATCAAATGTGGTTATAATGGATTTCAATGGGGCAAAAATAGCCACAAACAATAAATTAGGGGGGAAATCTACCAATGCATCAAAGTCAGTGTTGTTACTAATTATTCACATGTCTATGAATGTGATCAAAGGTAAACAAAATCCAATCCACAATAACTTGTTATATAAAAAAAATACATAATTTTGTATGATTTTTTTTTTTTACCAAATCAGTGACATCATTTGTGACTTGGCAATTAAAGAGTTAAAATACTGTAATTTTTTAAACAATGTAGTACTTTTGATCGGGGCTGAGATTGATTAACAGATTTGTGCAATAAATAAATAAAAATTAAAGAAAAATGTATCTGACGCATTTTTACAGCAGTTTAATTTAGTGAATATTTTTATCCCGAACATAACAAAAGGGTGGTCAGTTTGAACAGTGCACAAAGGTTAAACCAGCCACGGGTGAGTAAATGATCACATATTTTTCATTTCTGGGTGAACTATTACTTTAAGTGTCTTCACAGTCTAATATTAAGGAAACATCTAAACTTCACTTGTTAAGTGTTTTGTTTGTCATACAATATCAGTTTGTGTGTTCATAAATTTCAATTACAAAACATATTTTTAAAAGTCATTTTCTTCAGTATTGCACAATATATCTCCACTTTAACAGTGCTTACTACACTAAACTTTAGTTTTTTAATATCTGTATGGTAAACCTGGCCACCAAATAAAACTATATAACTTCTATAAGATTTAAAAATGAACATATTTTCTTTTGTATATGCTATGGGGGATTGATATAAAATCCATTTATACCCTTCAATCTAACTAATATATAGCATTTACTTTCTTAAAACAGTGTGCACGGTTCAGGTTTCAGTCATTCATATGCAATCAAATGAATAAAAACATTGATTAATTCAATGAAAAAGAGCTTGGTTCATCAAAAGCAACATTTAATGATATCTCATATCAAATCAAGGTTGTTATTTAATGACACATGCATGTTTTTTAAGTTGTTAAAAGTGACTCCTTTTATTCTCAACACCGTTAGATGAATCAGGCACAATAAGGGGGAGTTGTAACTCTAAAGCAGGGGTGTCCAAACTCGGTCCTGGAGGCCTAATCAAACACACCTGAACCAACTAATCAAGCTCTTACATATACTAGAAACTTCCTGGCAGGTGTGTTGAGGCAAGTTGGAGCTAAACTCAGCAGGATAATTTCATTTCATCCACATTCATGATTCGTCAACACCGTCTTCCAGTTTCTGGAACTTTACAACTTTTTAAATTATTTTGCCCTTGAAGTAGCTTGTGTTAGCATATAGCATTAACAAAAAAAAAAAATAATCATAAGGGCTACTATATAAACTCCACTCAATGTTTTGGAAAAAAAAGTCTAAATTGTCAACACAATCAGTGTTTCATAAATCTGAATCTTGAATTTTTCAACAATGTAAGAATGGAAGATGGAAGAAAATTGGTTGGTGTTGGAATAAGAGGAATTTCTTCCATATTCGATTGACGCAATACTTTTATCACCTAAAGGTACAATTAACTTTATAATCGTAACCCTGTCATTCATAATTCTGTTCGTATTTGGAAACAGTTGTGTGCTTTCACACCTGCTTTATTTAGTTCGGTTGAATCGCACTAGAGCTCGTTTTCCCTCTTGGTGCGGTTCATTTGGGCAGGTGTAAATGTAGCAATCGCACTCGAGTGCGCACCAAAAGCGGACCAAAAAAGCGTACCGAGACCTACTTGAAGAGGTGGTGTTGGTACGCTTTCAAACGAACCCTGGAGCGGTTTGTTTGTGGAGAGAATATGATCTGAACTAAAACAGACCCAACTGCAAAAAGTACTGCACCTTTTGGACTAATCCAGCTGCCGTAGTCTGATGTGCTGTCCCATTTTATGGGGTTTGGAGGAAAAATACTTGTTGACAGTGCTTTACCAACAGTTTTAAACACACACAGAGAGAGAGAGAGAGAGGAAAAAACGTTACCTGATGGATCTTGGTAATATTTCCGGAAGAGGACTTTGTCGCAGTTTAGAGGTGGTAGTACCATTTTACTATCATATGTTTTAAGAAGCCAATGCCCTTCCAGCCGCAACCCATCACTGGGAAACATCCATACACATTCATTCACACACATACACTATGGACAATTTAGCTTATTCAATTCACCTATACCACATGTTTTTGGACTTGTGGGGTAAACCGGAGCACCCGGAGTAAACCCACACCAACACGGGAAGAACATGCAAACTCTACACAGAAATGACCCAGCCTGGGCTCGAACCAGTGACCCTTTTGCTGTGAGGTGATTGTGCTACCAACTGCACCACCATGCTGCCCCGTTTTGAATTGATATTTTTTACAAAGTTTATTTACAAGTGAATGTCTTCAATGTGAATTGGAAAAAACACTTTGGAAATAGTAGCATACTTACTGTTTGTTGCAATTGCTTCAACACAGTAATTGATGGATTCAAAGTGTATTTGATAGTTAAATCACTACTAAAATATATATTTTCAATCTTGTTTTGTCCCACCTCTCAAGAATCAGTGATACAGTGATCATTTTAATTTACAAATACCACAACTGTGAAAACATATACTGTTAAGTGATCAAAAGAAATACTCAGCATAACCCTTTGAATCTAATGTAAAAAAAAGAATAATTTTAAATCTGATTTAATTCAGAGTACAGTTTTTGAGCTATAAAAGCATATAAATCACTGCATAGTTCATTTATTCATTTTTTATTTGTATATACATGCTTACAAATCAGGATATAATTAATCATGAGGAACTATGATAATAAGTAACAGTAATAATTTTGACCCAGTTCCTCTGCAGTATATTTAGCTTTAAAGACAGAAGCTCCTTCTTATCACATGGCGATGGGAAGAAAGCATCAGATGGGACGGGATGTAACGGGTTTGGAGGACATGTGGCAGAGACTGACCAACGAGGAGAGGAGATCAGTAAATAACAGTCACCCAGGGGCCGTGTCGGGGGTGCCTCCTCATCTGGCCCCCAGTCAATTTAATTTAAATGTAAATTTCAGGGATGCGTGGCGTTAAAAGGCTTATATTAGCAAAAAGTGAAAGTTAATGAATGTATTTCAATCTCTGTAACCACACAGCCTTCCTCATTTACCGCCTGGAATATATGAGCGGTTCTGCTAGAAATTGGGACTGGGGTTATAATATATATATATACTCGTTCTCCAACAAGCCAATTAAACTAGCCTTCACAATCCCGGATCCAGTCCATCATGTGAGGTTATGCTGAAGACGTGTTTGACTTTCACTGTACAGCGCTGCAAAAACTGCTGGGTTCCACACAATTCTTTCATGTTGTCCTGACACAAATTAATTAAGCTAACTCAATGGTTTTTACAAATTTAAGTGGACTGAACATACAAAAAATAATTTGACCCCACCAAATATTTAGAATTGTGTTGTTTCAACTCATTTTAAATAAGTAGTTCAAAGAAGCAGCAAAAGCAATTTTTTGTATATAAATCTTGGGGGTGGCATAGTGGCTCAGCGGTTAGCACAGTCGCCTCACAGCCAGAAGGTTGCTGGTTCGAGTCCCGTCTGTGCCATTTAGCGTTTCTGTGTGTAGTTTGCATGCTCTCCCTGCGTTCGCGTGGGGTTGCTACGGGTGCTCCGGTTTCCCCCACAGTCCAAAGACATGAGGTACAGGAGAATTGAATAAACCAAATTGTCTCAAGTGTGTGTGTATGAGTGTGGGTGTTTTCCAATACTGGGTTGTGGCTGGAAGGGCATCCGCTGCGTAGAACATATGCTGGAATAGTTGGTGGTTTATTCTGCTGTGGCAACCTCTGAAATAGAGACCAAATCGAAGAAAAATGAATGAATGAATGATCATCTTGTCAAAGTAATGATGATGCTGTTTCTGCATTCACCTAAGAAATCCATCACAAAATGTAAAGGTCAAAATGGCATGACAGAAGGAAAGATAAATAATTATATATTACTATTATAACCATTTAATTTTTTTACTAAGCATTTATTTGAGGAAACTTTGAGTTTCACTCAATTTGTGTTGAAGCAACAGGAAGAAATTAAGGAAACTTATTTGTTTTATAAATGTAAGTGGATTGAACATAAAACCATTAAGTTGTCCCAAAATAGCCTCAAACAATGTGTTTCAGCTTATTTTAAATAAGAAGTTTGAACAAACACCACACATCATTTTTTGTGTGTAAATAAGGTCTTTCTAAGTATTTAATAAATTAGTAAATTCTGTTAATATTGGACTGTTGAATGAGATTGTGGTACAAATACTTTTGGTGATATTTATGCAAATACTTTCACAAATACTTCAAATTATTCATTCATTCATTCATTCATTCATTCATTCATTCATTTTCTTGTCGGCTTAGTCCCTAATCTGGGGTTGCCACAGCGGAATGAACCGCCAACTTATCCAGCATTTGTTTTACGCAGTGGATGCCCTTCCAGCCGCAACCCATCTCTGGGAAACATCCAAACACACTCATTCACACTCATACACTACGGACAATTTAGCCTACCCAATTCACCTGTACCGCATGTCTTTGGACTGTGGGGAAAACCGGAGCACCTGGAGGAAACCCACGCTCACACAGGGAGAACATATAAACTCCACACAGAAACGCCAACTGACCCAGCCGAGGCTGGAACCAGCGACCTTCTTGCTGTGAGGCGACAGCACTACCTACTGCACCACTGTGTCGCCTACTTCAAATTAAAATACTTCAAATTTTAATTAAGTAAAACTTCAGTAGTATAATACATAAAGAGAAACCCTTTGTTCCATTGTTTGTTCCATTGTTACATTACAGTTTTTCTCTATTGGTTTGGCTCATTTCTTGAAACAGGAATTACATTCTCAAAACAACATGGACAAACCTCTAAACCACTTGGCAATTGTTCACAACAGACTTGATTTTCTCATTCATTTCACCAAATTGCAAACGTCTAAGTACATATTTGCAAATGATTAAGTACAGGTAGCCGACACTTAGCACAATTTCCAAGTGAATCGATACAGTTGATCTAAACTGATTGTTGATTCTCTTTTCAATGGTTGTTCGCTCCAAAATATGTCAGCTTACGGACCCATGCACAATAGTCTGTTCAATTGTCAAAATTAGTCTAGAACATAAAACCGTACCATATATGAATCCGTGGAACATTTGATACATTTATTACAGCAATTGACAGTCAGGTGAAACTAGAACTTAATAAAAGCTGCGGTCACACAGGACTTTCCTCCCATAGACTTCGCTTCATACGCACGTGAATGCGTCAGATTGGAAACGTAAGGTCATGCGTCACGTTTTGCATGTTGCTGTGGTGCAAAGATAGACAGACAGACAGACAGACAGACAGACAGACAGACAGACAGAAAGACAGACAGACAGACAGACTACATAACCTGCAGACATCTGTGAGATTAACCAAACTACCCAGATTACTGCTTAAGCATATACTTTATGTTTTGGTCGTACTTATTTCTTAATCAGACAAACAACATTGCGTGTCCTCAGTGTTTAACCTGATAAACAGCATGACTGGTGCGGAACCAGCTAAACCAGCACTAACCGGTGTGGGCCAGCGAGAAAGGAATGGGGTAAAGAAAGAAGTGATGAGGATGCAATAGTGAGAGAGTGTGAGACAGAAGGTTTACAGACTAGTGGCCGCATGCGTGCTATCCCATCTCTGGGAAACATCCAAACACACTCATTCACACTCATACACTACGGACAATTTAGCCTACCCAATTCACCTGTACCGCATGTCTTTGGACTGTGGGGAAAACCGGAGCACCTGGAGGAAACCCACGCTCACACAGGGAGAACATATAAACTCCACACAGAAACGCCAACTGACCCAGCCGAGGCTGGAACCAGCGACCTTCTTGCTGTGAGGCGACAGCACTACCTACTGCACCACTGTGTCGCCTACTTCAAATTAAAATACTTCAAATTTTAATTAAGTAAAACTTCAGTAGTATAATACATAAAGAGAAACCCTTTGTTCCATTGTTTGTTCCATTGTTACATTACAGTTTTTCTCTATTGGTTTGGCTCATTTCTTGAAACAGGAATTACATTCTCAAAACAACATGGACAAACCTCTAAACCACTTGGCAATTGTTCACAACAGACTTGATTTTCTCATTCATTTCACCAAATTGCAAACGTCTAAGTACATATTTGCAAATGATTAAGTACAGGTAGCCGACACTTAGCACAATTTCCAAGTGAATCGATACAGTTGATCTAAACTGATTGTTGATTCTCTTTTCAATGGTTGTTCGCTCCAAAATATGTCAGCGTACGGACCCATGCACAATAGTCTGTTCAATTGTCAAAATTAGTCTAGAACATAAAACCGTACCATATATGAATCCGTGGAACATTTGATACATTTATTACAGCAATTGACAGTCAGGTGAAACTAGAACTTAATAAAAGCTGCGGTCACACAGGACTTTCCTCCCATAGACTTCGCTTCATACGCACGTGAATGCGTCAGATTGGAAACGTAAGGTCATGCGTCACGTTTTGCATGTTGCTGTGGTGCAAAGTTCAAGCTTGGTGAACTCTGACCTGCGAAATCGCATCACTTGACTCCATGAGACTAATCGAGGATCAAAACATGACCTCTCTGGACAGAAATTTAAAACATGGAGCAATCGCTGGCTTTTTTAAATGTCTAATCATCTTGTTTAATCCCGCCCCTTTTCACAGCGCCGCACAACAGAATTTCACATACACAAAGCCCAGTGTGACCGCAGCTTAACAAAGGAGGAATTTCACACATCTCAGATGATCAATCAAGCACTGTAGGCTGCATATACAGTATATACATATATATTTTTTGTTTGTGTGTTTATATTACAGTATATTTTGTTTTATTCTGCGGTATGAAAATTACTTTATGTGTGTGATTGATAATGGTTACAATTTCCTTGGCAGTATGAGTGCAACGTGTTATGTCAAACCTTGGAGGCTACTCTTAAACTAAAATCCTTTTTATAAATCATATTAATTGATTTTATTTCGTTTAATACACAATTGCATTCTGTCAAAAGACAAAAAGCAGTAGAGAAGCCATTTTCAAAAACTGGGCTAAGACTGAAAGGTGGACATGAGGGATATTTCAATGGTCCTCTGCGACAGTGGCAAAACTACCAAACATTTTTACTTGCAGTGCTTATCCAATGCCAAATGGACAAAGGATTTTGGGGGCACTGACTGTTTAAATGAGAAGGAAATTTAGTTTTGACATACGAGTGAACAGTTTTGGGAAATATAAGAGCTTTTGCAAGTGAGCTATAGTGTTGTATTGAACTGTAAGACTGTTTTACAAAACAATCTTATAGTGTTGAGAATATAATTCCTGTTTCAAGAAATGAGGCAAACCAAATGAGAAAAACTATAATAAAATTAAAAACTAATAAATATGTCAGAAGCAAAAATAATTATAAAAAATATATATTGTAAAAGTCACAGGCATGTTTCTAATGCATGTATATGCTAAAATAAAATATTAAAATAAAATTGATACAATTGAAAAACCTCAAATATGAGAAAATACTGTGCATTACAATATGAGACCTGAATTAACAAATAAATAATAAATAGACAGGTAGGTAGACAGACAGACAAACATACTGTATAGGCAGATAGATAGATAGATAGATAGATAGATAGATAGATAGATAGATAGATAGATAGATAGATAGATAGATAGATAGATAGATAGATAGATAGATAGATAGATAGATAGATAGATAGATAGATAGATAGATAGATAGACAGATAGATAGACAGACAGACAGACAGACAGACAGACAGACAGACAGACAGACAGACAGACAGACAGACAGACAGAAAGACAGACAGACAGACAGACTACATAACCTGCAGACATCTGTGAGATTAACCAAACTACCCAGATTACTGCTTAAGCATATACTTTATGTTTTGGTCGTACTTATTTCTTAATCAGACAAACAACATTGCGTGTCCTCAGTGTTTAACCTGATAAACAGCATGACTGGTGCGGAACCAGCTAAACCAGCACTAACCGGTGTGGGCCAGCGAGAAAGGAATGGGGTAAAGAAAGAAGTGATGAGGATGCAATAGTGAGAGAGTGTGAGACAGAAGGTTTACAGACTAGTGGCCGCATGCGTGCTATTTAGGTTGGTTAAGATTCAGTCTGCATTCAGCATGTGTGAACTGGAGAGTGTCTCATCTGCGAGAGCCAAGACTGTCCTTACAGGGAGATAGCAGCTGGAAATGTTCATGTCAGCTCCAGTGAAAGACCTGTCGGACTTATTGCAATACATACACATTCAGTGCAGCAGGGGGAAAATACACAGTAGGATGCTGTAAAAGAGTGGTGGAACATTAGCTATAGTAATGTTCAATCAAATGAATGTGATTGTGCCCTTTCTGTGATTTCTATTTGAAGGTAAAATTCTAATGTCTGTAAAAACATCTGCATATGGGTATTTATTTATTTGTTTATTTAATATTATATTATATTATATTATATTATATTATATTATATTATATTATATCATATTATATCATATTATTCATTTATTTTCCTTCGGCTTAGTCCCTTATTTATCAGGGGTCACCACAGTGGCCGTTTTGCTGCCTTTAAAATGCTTTAAACGGTGCAAAAAGGAACATTATTATTATTATTATTAATATATATATATATATATATATATATATATATATATATATATATATATATATATATATATATATATATATATATATATATATAAAATAAACACTAATTAAAATACAAATCTTTATTACAAAAAAAATGAATATTTTTATTATAATTTATTAAATATATAATTATTAAGATTTCATTAATTTTAAAATATTATTTTCGTCTATATAAATGTATAAATTCATTTAGTCATTCATTCTACAAAAACCCACATTTAATTCAGTGCAATTATTTGCGCATAATTTATTTGTAATTTATTGTTAAAAAATAAATAATATTCCAATCCCAGAGTAGACTGTTAAAAAGGTAAAGTTTGGCTCTACTCAGATTGTAGTTTTTAACTTTACCTTCAAAACAATTAGTGCATGTTTAAATATGTAATAAAAGTAAATACAGTTGAAGTCAGAATTATTAAACCCCCTGAATTATTATACTCCGCCCTCTCCCCAATTTCTGTTTAACAGAGAAAATACTTTTTTCGACACATTTCTAAACATAATAGTTTTAATAACTCATTTCTAATAACTGATTTAATTTATCTTTGCCATGATGACAGTAAATAATATTTTACTATATGTTTTAAGACACTTCTATACAGCTTAAAGTGATATTTAAAGGTTTAACTAGGTTAATTATCTTAACTAAGCAGGTTAGGGCAATTAATTTTATAACGATGTTGTTCTGTAGACCATAAAAGAAAAAAAGCTTAACAGGGCTAATAATTTTGACCTTAAAATGGTTTGTAAAAAATTAAAAACTGCTTTTATTCTAGCCAAAATAAAACAAATAAGATTTTTTTTTTCAGAAGAAACAATATTATCAGACCTACTGTGAAAATGTCCTTGCTATGTTAAACATCATTTGGGAAATATTTAAAAAAGAAAAAAAAAGTCAAAGGGGGGCTAATAATTCTGATTTCAACTGTAGCTTCAGAAATTATTGTCTTGAGATGATTTATATAAAAATATGTCACAAAGCAAAACTAATCGTTAAAAACCTTTATTGAAACACATAATAGACTAATTCTGGATTCAACAGATAACAACTTGTATTATTAAGAAAAAGTAGGGTGACGCAGTGGCGCAGAAGGTAGTGCTGTCGCCTCACAGCAAGAAGGTTGCTGGTTCGAGCCTCGGCTGGGTCAGTTGGCGTTTCTGTGTAGAGTTTGCATGTTCTAACAGTTCAGGGGTACAATGTTTGGTAATGTCCAAAGTTACTGGCATTTTGGCAAGGGGTAAATATTGAGATAAAATTATGCAGTTACTGTAGATCTATCTTTTACTCAGCTGTGGATAGAAAAACTTGATTCAATATATGGAATGGAATATATGACTGCTCTACTTCAATTGAAATTGGATATTTTTAAACAAAGATGAGCACCTGTTACTATGCATCTGACCATGGCAACAGGACAGAGTATTCAGGCTTTATCCTTTAAAATTTGAAAATGATGTATGTGTCTTTTTGTAATTTGTTTTTATTTACTGGTAGTGTAACTTGTTGTTATTATTATTTATATATTTTTATTATATACGTGTATATATATATATTTTTTTTAAATAACTGCTGCTGTCACTGACCGTTTAGTTCTGTAAAATGTGTTAATGTATCAAAATAGTTTAAACTTTATTGTAAAAATTCAGAAAAAAAATAGTTTTTAATACAGAATTAAATTAAGATAATTAAATATAAAATGTTTATTTAAAAAAATAAATTAATTATTTAAAAACATGGTTTTAATACACGTATGTAATAAAATATGCCAGAATAAATATTACATTTTAAATTAAATTAAATATTAAATTAATATATAAAAATATGTTTTTAATACACAAATGTGATAAAATATGCCAGAATTAAATTGTTAAATTAAAATACATATTAAATTTTAAATTAAACTACATTTTAAATTAAATATTAAATGTAAAGATGTTTTTAATACACGTATGTGAATTAAATTAAGCTAAATTAAATATACATTTTTAAAATTAAATTAAATATAAAATTAATAATTTTTTAATTAAATTATTCAAAGTGTAAAAATTAAATATTACAGAATGGAGCTGTATGATTTTCACCACACACACCAAACAATTTTGTCTCTAAAAACCTTTTAACTTTATGTATGAAGAACTTACAAGAGAAATCAAGTCAAATACTAACTTTAGGGTGAATATTACAATTAAATTTTTATTAAGTGTCATAAGTTAAGGTCATTTCCAACCAAACCTTACTTTTACCAGATTGTTATTATTAAATTGTGTGTTATAATGCAAAAACATGCTCTGAAATAGCCCACAATGAAGACAACATATACCTTTTTTTATAGTACTTTATATTTGCATGATGTTTTCACCACAGAAACACTTCAACCATTCATTTGGGACCCTGCAAGTCCATATGCAGTACATTTCATTGATATATTTGTGAGATGTATGGATAGATTGAGATATGCTGTGTTTTATTTTTGTGCTCTGCCAGCAGAAAACAGCGGCTCGTTTTGTTGGCTTGAGCTTGTTGCCAATTAAGAATGCTTAAATAATGACCCGCAGAGCGCTGTTGTCCTCCTAGGAGGCCTGTGCTGACGTGCTGACTTTTCACAGTAAAATCTGACGTCCGGTATGGGGTTACATGGTGAGCGCTGATCTAGATTTAGCTGCGCTTGCCTGAAAAGCTCTCTGTGGAAAAAAAAAAAAAGCTCTCTGTGATCCTTTTTTTGCAACAGCAGAAAACGCTTGCTTCTATAATGCAGCAGCTAACAGCGGTGTCTATTAATGGACAAGACTCCAGCTTCCCCAACAGCCTACTCTGGTATTTCCCACAATGCTCTTGCGCTCATGTTAATAAAGCTGGAGAGCTTCTGCACCTCAGCGCCAGATCTGAGCTGGTGATTCTGTGATGCAATAAAGTGTGTAATTAATTTCAGATACAGGTATAGCGACTCCCCTGGACCCGTCCCGCTCTGACACACCAATAATATCATCGCTAAACATCAAGCCCTTAAAGGAATATTCCAGCCTCAGAACAAGTTCAGCATTTGTGTAATAATATTATCGTGAAATGAATTTCGGCTCACCACAACCCCCCTCCCCCCCCCTTTTTTTTTTTAGGCAACTCTGCCAATGGAAGTAACGTGGGTAGCTTGTCATTATTGTAAGCAATAATTCTTCACTTATAATGTTGGTTGGGTGACATGGTGGCTCAGTGATTAGCACTGACGCCTCACATTAAGAAAATCACTGGTTTGAGTCCCGGCTGGACTTGGAATGTGCATGTTCTCCCCATGTTGACGTGGGTTTCATCCGGGTGTCCAAGTTTCCCCCACAGTCCAAAGACATGTGCTATAGGTGAGTTGAATAAACCAAATTGGCCATATGAGTGTGTATTGGTGCTTCCCAGTGCTGGGTTGCAGCTGGAAGGGCATTCGCTGTGTAAAACATATGCTGGTTCATTCCATTGTGGCAACCCCTGACGAATAAAGGGACTAAGCCGAAGGAAAATTGATGAATGAATAATGTTGGTAATTGAAAAGAATGTGTAACTAACACACTGACATGTTGGTATTGGTGGTTTATTGGGACTCTCCAAAAAATTCTCATTTTATGGCACTACCCCTTAACCCAATCCTCACTGGAAACCTGTGGCAAATTTTGAAAGTCAAAAGACCCCATTAAGTATGATTTTTAAATTGTTTTTAATTACAAGGACATCAGGCATGTCCTTATAAACCACCATAATAGAGTACAACTAGGTCATACCTACTGTAGGCCCACATGGAATCTGCACACACAGAAGTCTGCAGATTTCCGCTAATTTTTACCCCATCATTGAGTATTTATTTACTTGTGTACCAAATAAATGGTTCTAATTGGATTTGCATTGTAAACATTAAATAGAAGTTAAAAGTTTAGAAGTTAGAAGTTAAGTTTTTAGTTATGATACTCCAAAAATCATTCCTTATGAATCCACACATTTTTACAAAATTCTGAACAGTGCTTCTATAAAATGTCCACAGATTCTGTCTGGCCCTAGTAATACCCATGTCAGTATGCAAAAAACAGTCCTTGTAAACCACACACACACACACACACACACACACACACACACACACACGCACACGTACACACACGCACACGCACACACACACACGCACACACACACACACACACACATACACAAAATAATAATAATAAAAACAGAACACACTCTCCATTTAATTTGTATGGTTTAATTGAGTTATAAATGTGTGTCAATAAATAACTGAAACCAAGACTTTAAAACGTAATATTTTATTAAAATGTTTACAGTCATGTGGCCATATAAAGTGCTCTGTCTTTTAAAAAAGAAATTATATAGCTGATTAAATTGTTCTACAGATTTATGAAAATGGTGTTAATATAAATCCATAAAACATTTGAAATGTAACATTTACAATGGAATAAAAAAGTAAATTTTGCAAATAAATGCTGTAAACACACAAAATGTGCATTGTTAAAACTAACCTAAAAAACTAATACATTATTGACATTTATTTAAAGCTACAATAATGATTTAATTTGTATTGTTTTGGTTTCATTATAGCTTTAGTGATATATTATTGATGCATGTACTCAAACAGTACCTTTTTTTTAATTGGTCCATTTTACAAGCCAGTTACATTCATTACAAAAAGGGAGAATTTAAATGTGTGGTGTTATACTGTTGTATTGAAATGTTTTTAGTACTAATATTGACTAATATGAAAATGTTCATATCATTTTTTTTACAATACAGTTTGTGAAGTAATATTTTCTGTCTTTTAGTAGATGTATTATATGAAAAACATGCTTTGTTTAGCAAATAAGTGGTTCTAATGTATTGAAATAATTTTGCTCCTTTAATGGTGGCCTCTAGAGATGTGAGATTAACGGCATGTGCTAGGAGAAAGAAGTTAAATTCATTCATTTATTTTCTTTTCCGCCAACTTATCCAGCATATGTTTTACGCAGCGGATGCCATTCCAGCTGCAACCCATCACTGGGAAACACCCATACATACTCCTTCACACACAAACATACACCACAAACAATTTAGCTTACTCAATTCACCTATACCGCATGTCTTTGGACTTGTGGGGGAAACCGGAGCACCCGGAGTAAATACACGCAAACAAGGGGAAAACATGCAAACTCTATACAGAAATGCCAACCCAGATAGCATACGAATGTGGGCCACTTTAGGCAGTAATTCGGCACTGGTGGTATTCCTTTGGCCCAGACAAAATGAATGTGAGCCTGGAGTGGCCCACCTGTACAATGGCAAAGGGGGCCAAAGATTCAAATTCATATATGGGCCATTTAAGATTTAGCAGTTATGGCAAAATGTAATTTTAAGGTAAACCTAATGTGGCCCATGTGAAAAATGATAAATTTGGCCCAAATGATGGGGGACAAATGTGGGCCACAGTTGGCAAAAATGTGGCATAGTCATTTAAGGGTAATCTGGGTCTAAACCTAAAGTGGCTCATACGTGTAAGAGCAAATGTGGCCCAGTTATCTTAAAACATATGTGGGCCACTTTTGGCAAATATTTTTTGCACAGTAAGACTATTGCGGCTGTGAGCCTAAAACGGCCCAGTTATCTTAACACAAACTTTTCAAGCAAAGAAGCCAAGTTAAAAAAACAAAAACAAGCAAACAATAAAATTAAGTGAGGCACAACCTCATGATGAAATAATATAATTCACTGATGTTAATCAATGTTTAATCCATTATTAGAATTAACAGAATAACATGCTTGCACGAGCCACAGAATGATGAAAGTTTGTAGGCTAAAAATATTCTATGATTCAACTTCTGCTCACAGACACCAATAATCAGCGTATGAACCTCAACAACGGTGACCATTAACAAAATGAACAAAACTCACAAACATCACAAACAGGATACTAAAAGTGATAAAATCAACAACGTCAACATAAACAGCAAAATCAACAGTAAATAATGAAAACTGGAGCATCAATAAGCTATAGAATGTATTCATACTGCAATGCATGCTGGGATTTTTGTACTTTGTCACACCCAGCAAGTGTAAGGTGTAGGCCGGATCTGGGCCAGAATAAAAGCAAACTGTGGCCCAGAATAGGGTCAGTTCTGGTTCATTTGGTTGAATTCTGGCTGCCATGTGGTATGGCTATGACTTAATTGTGGCCTATATCTGGCAAACAGGAGTGGACCGCCCAATTGCCATCATTCCATGCAGTATGTGGGCCGGATTTAAGTGTCTGGTGTGGTCCGGATTCGAGCCACGTGAATTTTGCTAGCTGGGAACTGACCCAGCTGAGGCTCAAACCAGCGACCTTCTTGCTGTGAAGCGACCGTTTCTACCCACTGTGCCACTGAGTCGCCCAACTAAATTCTAAATAACTAACTAAATTAGAGTAACATTTTTCCTAGTTCATCGCTTTTTATGGACAGTGGAGAGTGTAGATAGGAATGCATGGGGAGCAGACACAGATTCAGTATATAAATGTTATGACAAGCATTTTTTTTTCTCCAATCATATGAAAAAGAGAGCATGTGATACAGGTGGTTTGTCAAGCCCACTCACCTGCTCAGAATTGACAATGTTTTCTAAAAAGTATGAGGTGCTTATAACAAGGATTCTGGTGCACAGGTGGTTTTTCAAGCCCACTCTCACCTGCACGAAGCAAACACTAAGTATTGCTAAGAGTTTTCTAGAAGCATGTGCTGATAGAAGGATATAGAAAATCTTATATATAATAGTATAAGTGTACAAGTGTTCTTAGTCAGAGCTTAAATAACCTCCAGGATCCTGCGTTTAAGTTGTTCAACTTGAAGTTGTTTTGGTCATGGGACATTCTTTCTTATAAGTCATAATAACGAATCAGGTGTACTCAAGTCACTTTGAGATTCCCAGTTGTAATAATGTCTTTGTGGTAACTTTCATGTAAATACAATTTGACTTGAACGCACCATGAGTTTGAACGTGTTTGCACACCCCTGCTCTATTCCTAATCCTGATGTACCATAGATCTGCAGCACTGAAGACAATCTTGCACTTTTCTTATTTGATGTTTTTAGGGTTCTTTGGATTTCTTCAGATCAAAGTCAGCTCCTTATTTTATTTATTTACAGGAGCTGGACAATGAAACTGAAACACTGCCTAATTTAGTGTTGGAAATTTCATGGCTAAATTTGACCATGAACATGAGAGTGAAATTGAACATCTCCCATGGCCTGCACAGTCACCAGTTCTATATATTATTGATCCACTTTGGAATGATTTGGAGGAGCGAGTCAGGAAATGTTTTCCTCCACCAACATCATGTAGTGACCTGGCCACTATTCTGCAAGAAGAACTGCTCAAATCCCTCTGGCCACTGTGCAGGACTTGTATCGGCCATTCTCAAGACGAATTGATGCTGTATTGGCTGCAAAAAGTCACACTATACTAATGGATTATTGTGGTCTAAAACCATGCGTTTTCAGTTTCAGTCCAACTTGTGTGTATTTTTTTATTTTTAGGATCAACTTTACAGTACAAAATTTTCTGGGGTTAGAGCTACCAGTTTTGTTTATTGAAGGAAGAATAATCAAATAAGCTAAAAAATGAGCTAAGCAAACACTAAAGGGTGAAGGACATGTATGACGCAATGAAGAATATTCTAGTTGCCCGATAACCTATTGAGCTTTCTGCAAAGTTTGACAGTTTTTTTTAACCTTTGCCTGAATATGTGCATGATTTGACTTTGAAAGTATTTGTTTTTCCTACACTGGAAGTCAATGGTTACAGGTTTTCAGTTTTCTTCAAAATACCTTCTTTTTTTTGTTTAACAGAAGAAAAAAAAAACTCATAAAGGTTTTGGAAACACTTGAGGGAGAGAAAATAGTGAGTAAATTTGTGTGTTATAGTGAACTATCCCTTTAATACAGCCTTCATTTAATTGTAGCATTCATTGACAGTGTTGTCATTACTATAATATATACAGTATTATACACTTTACTATAGCATGGTTCAAAAACACTATAATATTAACTATAAATTACTCTAGTATTTTTTCATTTGTGTACAGTTTAAAATGACAGATAGAATCATAATGCTCTGAACAGTCTCCATTTATATATAAATAGAATAGGAAGACACTTGTTGTGCATTCAACCATGTCAAAACAGATTTCCGAGTAAACTGTAAATATTGCTCACCCACACCACCTGCAACTTTGCCAAATCTATATAGTTGTGTTGAGATTGCTCTGGCCTGGCTCCTCCCCCCGAGTTCGAGGCGCTCGTCTCTCGGCTCTGCTCAGGCTTGTCAGTGCGGGCGAGAGCGCTGCTAAACATGGCGTCGGACGGGATGATTTTAACCAACCACGACCACCAAATCCGAGTTGGAATATTGACAGGTAAATACGAAATGACACTAGCTCCTTTTATGCCTCGTCGCTCGCGCGGCTCTGTCCGTTGTCGCTGCTGACTGCTGTTGTTGGTCGTGCCGGTGGTGATTCCTATCTGAGCGAGTTCTGCCCATGTATCTCTCGCGTTCCTCGACTCGTTTCCAAAAGCTGGGCTTTTATTCATCCATACATCCTTGTACTCGTCTATACATCTATTCTAGAATCTATCCGGCTTCCCGAGAGCTGCCTTTGGTCTGTCATGCAGCACAGCTCAGTGTCAAGACAACAGTTTGTGTCATGAATTATTCATAGCTTGTACGCAAGACATCCAAATAACATAAAGCAGATCGCTGGAAAAGCCTCTTATATCTGTGAATGAGCCCTCCGATCGCTGAAATGCGTCCATTTATGGTCATATTAACGTGTGTGGATGCTGAACAGTGCTGTTATGTAGACACGAGCTGGTATTTAGAGTTGGTCACGCAGTGTGTTTTTTTCCCCTCATGGATTTCTGCACAGCAGCATCTCTGCTTCGGGTTTGATCTGAGCCTTTATTTGTACACATGCACGGTGATATCTGCATACCTACAGCATCTCGTGCACTTGACAGGTCCACTCTGAAATGCACCTTAAATATGACTTTCTGGGTTACCGTTCGTGGCTTTTAGGGTGCACGCGATTAAGTGGCATTCTCGTGCTTGTGTTTGAATCGTCTTCATTGCTCGTCACCCCAATTTTGGATAAATTCTGGGGACTGAACACTAAGCAGCCGCCTTGCTGTTAAGTATCGCTGCCGTAGTTTCCCCTCGGGAGATGGAGAGAATGAGTGATGAATAGCGATGTCCGATTCGTGAACGAATCGCTCCTCTCATTCAAATCTTTATAACGGTTTAACGGTCTGTTGAGGAGTCGAGTGGAACTTGTGAGTTTTCAAATCAAATAGATAAGTTGTGTTGTTCAAGAGGATTACAACTCATTAACTCACTGAATCGGAAAGTGTTATACGAATAAACAGCAAAAATCAATCTATGCACTCGAAAAATATGGAAAGATATTAAAAATCTTTATTGTCATGGCTATTCCTTGAAATATAAGGATGTCAGTGAAGGTTTTTTAAATATCTTTCCACATTTTTCGAGTGCCTTGGACTGATTTTTGCTGTTTAACGTTATTCTTATTAATCTCCTAACCAAAGAGCACCAACACATTATTTAAGCTACCCCTGAGCACTTTTTGTTAGATTTTTGGAGTGTTATACAAATGTTTCCCAGTAAGAAAGAATGGGTTAGTTCTGAGGTAATTAAATATATAGCATAAAGAATTTGGTTGCGCTCAGTTGGCATTTCTGTGTGGAGTTTGCATGTTCTCCCAGTGTTCGTGTGGGTTTCCTCCGGGGCCTCCGGTTTCCCCCACAAGTCCAAAGACGTGCTATAGGTGAATTGCATTGGCTAAATTGTCCGTAGTGCATGTGTGTGAATGGGTGTGTATGGATGTTTCCCGGTGATGGGTTGCAGGTGGAAGGGCATCCGCTGCGTAAAACATCTACTGCATAAGTTGGCGGTTGTGGCAACCCCTGATAAATAAAGGGACTATGGCAAAACGAAAATGAATGAATGAGTTTGTTTGCACAATTTGCGACTTTACAATTGGACTGAACAACTGATTCGGTCATAGCAAGACTCATAAACTCATCGATTCCACTATGTTTTTTTTTATTTATTTATTTATTTATAACTTTGTTTTTTTAGGGGTTTTCACCTTTTATTGACAGAACAGTGAAGAATAGAGACATTAAAGTGTTGGGGGCAGAGATGGGAGAAGGATCGGCAAAGGACCTTGGCTATTGGCGTAGACTAACAATTGTTATTTAAACATTTCTCATTTTTAAATCATGCAAATGCTTCCACCTTGATTTTATGATTAATTAATGAATTTGTGACCTCTTATTCGGATTGAACTACTGACTAGGTAAGGACGATTAGTAATCATTAACAGCTTTATCAACATGCATTAAGGTACAGTATATTAAGTAAATAACAGAGAAAAGACTTATTTTTGATTTATGACAATAGTGATGTGTATATATATATATATATATATATATATATATATATATATATATATATATATATATATATATATATATATATATATATATGTATGTATATGTATGTGTGTATGTATGTATGTATATGTATGTATGTATATGTATGTCTATCTTAGTTTTAGTAGGATGTTCTAGGACAGGGGTCACCAATTTCGTTCCTGGAGGTCCAGTGCCCTGCAGGGTTTAGCTCCAACTTGCCTTAACACACCTGCCTGGGTGTTTCAAGTATCCCTAGTAAGACCTTGATTAGTTTGTTCAGGTGTGTTTTATTAGGGTTGGAGCTAAAATCTGCAGGACATTGGACCTCCAGGAACAAGTTTGGTGATCCCTGTTTTAGAGCATGCAATATATCAGTGATCATCTAAAAGAACCATTCTCTCAAACCAGTCCATTGTAACCATCTGTTTAAAGGAACCGATTCGTGGAAAAGAATCGGACTTTCCATCACAAGTGATGAAATGCACACACTGACTGAATGCAAATGTCAGTGACTTTGCAGTGTGTCACATATTCATGACATTCCTCTCGGCATGTTTCCGCGAGCGTGAGCCTCTGAGATGCTTGTCGCGAGGGGGAATGGCATAAAACAGTGTGGGAATCCCCCTCCCCCCATCACACATACACACACCCCTACCCCTGTTGAAGCATGACTGCTGGCTGAGGGTGCTGTCCACTATTTTTTGGTGCTGAAACGCCGTCAGCCTCATATTTGTTCTCGTTGCATGATTTTCCTCAGCTATTTGGAGCTGAAACAGAAAAATATTTGAGAAGGTGAGAGGGATTTTCCTGAGGACTTTATATGCACCCCCCCTTTTTTTCTTTTATACTAACATCAGCTGATCTAGTCCATCATTAGTCGCAGTCACGCCTAGCCCTTCTAGGAGATTGGTTAGCATGCCTGCACTGTGTAGGGGCATTTTGTGGAAGCGCACGCTTATTGATGAGGAACTGTGTGTGTGTGTTTGTGTGTGTGTAAAAGAGGCAGGGCGGGAGCGAGAGAGAGAGTATGGATGCCTTAAGAGTGAGACGAAAATGGGACCAAGCACACAGAACTACGGAACATGCATACTTAATAGTGAGCGAACGACACATCACCGTTTCTAGTCAGTTGTGCATTGACAAGCAAAAACCTTTTGACCTTTTGTTGTAAATGGGCAAAACAGAAAGACGAGCAGGGCTTTCAGATGTGTGTTAATTTAAAAAGCAGCTCCGCGAAATGTTTTAACTATGCATTTCATTTGCATTAATATAGAATTGAAATTAGAGACTATTGATTTTTGTCGTGCTATTCAAAGTTGATTTGTTTTGGTGTTTATTTCTGGCACAGCGCTTGAGACCAAGTCTGCATGCTCTGCGGATTTCCAGGAAAACATTATCGTTGTTCGGAGTGCTGTTTGATATTACGAATGTTTAA